>NW_020455788.1:1730919-1930919 GCF_003342845.1 Nothoprocta perdicaria | reverse complement strand
TTTCCCTCCAGCTTAACCTCTATCCTCTCATAACCAGCCTGGATGACATAGTATGACTCGCAGAACAACGGAGAAGTTGCTTTTGCCATCCAGGAGGCCTGACCAGSAGGAAGGGACTGGGATATGACAGAGCTGCTGCTAGTGACAGTGCTGCTGGAGTAACTGCTGCAGCTCTTGTGCAGCCCTCACCTGAAGGAGGGAGCGAGCTGTGTTACACACAGCACTGGGACCTGCTCAATCGCTGCACTCGTCGTYGTTTGCCTGAATTTAAACCAGTTCRTAGTAGAGCTGTGTGAACCACACATTGACAGCACAGAGGACAAAAGGGTGATCCACACTTTGTGCTTGGAAGCATTCCGTGTTTGTTGAGTTTCTGGTCAGCCAGAGTCAAATTCATTATAGATCTCAATGTCAGTTACCTTCCCTATCCTGAAATTTTGTCTCCAGAGGTGATCCTTCCATTTTTGTGCATGACACTCTTCCTAAGTCATCCCATGATGCTACCTTTGCCATTGTGAGAAATAAAAGCCATTTTATTTTTTAACAGCATTTTAAAGAAAACATCAAACTTTCCCTGAGTGTGCAAGTCTCTGTGCTGCCTGGCTTGGTAATTTATTTGCTTTTGCTTTTTTCTCTCAGGGCTTTCTACGGATAACTAAAGAAAGAACTGAAGTGAAGGTTGCCACAGGGAATCAGTCCTGCAAATAGCCACAGAAAACCCAGGGATTGGTTTAAGGTTTGTTAGGCTTTCAATAAATCTTAGAAGTACATGGAAGTTCCYCAAATCTGCCACTGGGTACATCTATGACCTGCTTTAATGCAAGCACCTCAGGCTTGTATAGGTATATCCATATGATATCAGTCCTATTCAGTTCATGAAACAGCTAATGTAGAATTTAATGAATTCAAGCAGATGTTAATCTATATAGGTTTATAGAAAACATGTCCTTTTAAAGTAATTTGAATTTGGTTGGTTCTGCAAGCTACATGACTTTGCTCTGTACAGTAATATGAGGCAATCTCTAATCCATTTAATGTGTAACAAATTAATTAAATCATTTCAGTTTCTTAATCACATTATTGCATAAAACAAACTGCTTGACAAATCTCAACATGTCGTTGTAAACATGTCGAGTCCAAAGTGGATTTTTCTTGTGAAATCCCAGAAATAATGATTTTGAACATTATGGCATCTACCATTTTTATTGCCAATCCCCCMAAAAAGCAGGTTACACCAACAGCACCCAGAAGCAGAATAGAAAGTTGGAGGAACCAATTACCCTATTATTAGCATAACAAAGTTAATCTCAAAATTACTGAATTGCTCAAATTGTCTGTTTTGCTCTTCTAAATTATTTTTCTTTTTAAATTGCAATGGTGATCTTCCTGGGGATGGTAAAAGAAATATTTGTAACTGAAAAGAAAATATCAATATATGTTGTCTTTTTAAAACAGTGGCATAATCTACTCTGCCTCTCTCACTTTCATTCTGAATTCAGTGCTACTTTTTTTTGTATTACTGAGTGTGAACATGGCAAAGGAATCATAGTTTTATTGATGGGCAGATAAGTACTGTCAAGATCTGAGTCATTTTAGTGGGTTATCATAAACTCAAACGTATTCATCCATCTTTTTATATTAAAAGTATCCTTATGCTAACTGCCTTTAATAATAGGCTACTCTGCATCAGCTTTTCCATAGTAATTGTGCCTCAGGACACAATTACCCAAGAGGAAGGATAAGTTGTTTCCTTTCCTTCACTGAGGGCAAAGCCCTCTGAATTACTTTTCATACAGTAGCAGAAGGACCACGCATGGTGGCATTGGTGTTAGGAGGTCTGGCATGCCAGCCGTGGCCAGCCCAGAAGAGTTCATGGAAGGAATAATCATCTTCCCAGGCAGGACTGAAGGCTCAAAAATGGCAGCTATAAAAGACCMAAGAAACAGCAGGGCTACTACTCAAGTTGTAGATGAACAGGTTTCAGGAGTAACCACTGTTTAATGTATATTTTCTAGACCGGAACCCCCTTTCAGCTCAGGCCAGGCCTTTGCCTGTGCCTTGCTGATTTGGATCCTGACCTGAGTGTCAAGTTCCCATGCTATCCCATCCCATCCCATCCCATTCCAGACCCATCTGTGTCCCTGGGGGTGCCCGAGGCTCCCTGGGTGGTAATGGGCAGGCCCTGGCAAGGAGGCCCTGCTGATTTCTCCTTGATTTTTTTTTTTTCAAAATCAAATTTTGAAAAGACCGCAAGTATCTTAGCATGCAAAAACGACCAATATCTAGTTGTTCTGTTTGTATCAATTTTGAAAAATGACAGTATTTATTAGCTCAAAGGTAACTGGCAATTTGACAGTAGTATGCAGAATATTAACAATTGTTCTGTTTTTGCTTATATATTTAAAATTTTAATGTACTAAAAGGTATCCCCACAAATACAAATACATTCTTAAGAACACATTCTGAAAATCCTGTGTCCCCTGGATACATAGAAATGAAGCTGATTTAAGTGATGAATGTTGCTTATGCTCCAATTCTTACGAAAGAAAAAAAAAAAAAAGAAAAAGAAAGACAGAAAGATCTCTTCTAAAACTCAGGCAGATTGCAGATTTTTTTTCCCGTTGCCTTTTCAGATTCATTCTCCAGTTTCCCACTACTTTCAACTTAGCAAAAGGGGCTGCGCATTTTTCTCTGTTACAGGTGCTCCCTCTAGTGACARCTACAGTCATTCACTGTGTTTTTCTGTCAAGCTCTGCCAGGCTCTGAATTCAATTGTCATTAGGATGATACTTTAAAAAATACTTCTTACTATTTCATATGGTCATTTGCTCAATAAAACAGTAAAATAACAAAGAATACATAAAAACTAAGAAAATTTATCAGGGAATGCACACTTTTCAGTTATGTTTGTCAGAGAATTGCACCGACAAGCAGATTAAACAGATCCTCAGATGGTTTATCACATCATCACTGTATCCTCTACTCCATGAAAGGTGAAACCGAGGCACAGTGAAATGAGATGGAGCCTAGTGTATTGGACATATAAAATTTAGTTTGACCTTGGCAGTCAAGAGATGATCTCCTTGTGTAACTTAGAATATGCTGGGTAATATGGGGGCTGTGGAATATTCTATATTCAATATATATCCAGTCGCAGTAATCAATAGACATRCAGCACTGCTCTTAATTCAGAGGGGCTGCAAATACAGTCTGAATAGATAACAGAGTGCAAAGACCACTGGAATAGCGTATCCGTGTACTCCTGTGCCTGAGCTGAAGTGAGAAGTCCAAACTAGTCTCATAGGGCCTCACCACACTTTTTTTTTTTTGCTTATCTGCTTTGGTGTATCTGTGTTTGGGGCCCAGTGCATGAAATACGACTTGGAAGGATCAAGTCAGATAGAAGGATGTTTATTAGCCTCAGTTCATCTCAGTCATGAAAGATTTGCTACAGCAGTCTCCACCTCCAGGTACCTGGAATCTAGGAGAGAAGGACTTTACATAATTATTTCAAGATGAGAAATATTGTAAACATGCCAGTCTCAAGCCCTGACTCATTACTCAAGTCCTTTGCCATTCTAATGTTTGTTGCACTTGAATTAATAAAATGTACCAGATAATTCCCGACAGACTTCATACCACATCTTGGGTGTCTTTGCACTGGTTTATAGGCAAACCAGACAACCACAACAGGTTCCTGCTTCCAAAGAAGCAATTAGCTGTATGTGGTATTCTGTGTTTATACCCCTGGGGGGATTAGTAGATATCAACACTTAAATCTTATAATATATGTACGAGGAAATGTTTAACCTGGGAAAATCATTCAGTAAAGAATAAAGTCTTATATCTCTTCTGATATATCAAAGCTTTTGGTTGCTCTAAACACTCACAAGATATGCCAGTTCCCACCTGTTCCTATTTTCGTATCTGAAGAAACTACTTTTCTGCCAGAAAATGTTACATAAAGGCTTTGGCAGAGTGCCACTCACCAAGTGTTTGAATAGCTAAKGAAAAAAGTTACTGCACATTTTGGAAGATTTGTGTCCACATAACCAATTTATCTCCAACTTCTAGTATTGATAGGTATAGAACTTTATAGAATTTTAAGGAACTCTTCTCAGAACCACAGAATCACAGAATGGTTAAGGTTGGAAGGGACCTCTAGAGATCCAGATCTAGAGATCTAGAGATCCTGTGCTTCACCTTTTTATTTATTTATTATTTGACAATAAAGAACCATAAAATGGCTGTAGAAATTAAAGTACTCAGCCGGCTGGAAACTGATTAGAAGTTACTCCTGTGTGAAGCCTGAGCTCTGTCAGTTCTTAATGTGCTCTAAGAGAACATTAAAGATAAAACTGCCCCTGAGACTTGAGCATTTAGTAAAGCTGACAACCGTGAAAGCTGKTTTCGGGCAGGTACACTTGTAATCTTTCTTATCCACAGAGGCTTACATGATGTCCTCTCCAAAACACGAAGGCAGAAGGAATAGAAAATAGATCTCTTATTACAGCTACAAGTCCCTTTCTTCCTCTCTGTGTTTACCCTAAAAGCTCGCTCTATTTTTATTTTATTTTTTTTTGTCAGCCTTATAGTGCCTTTGTCTCTTCAGCTAAGGATAACTTTCTAGTCATTTTGTGTGTGTGTGTATTTGCATTCTGTTTTGATTGTATCTCTTCCATGTATCCTTAGGATCAGAAATAACATAAAACAAAAACCTGCTGGGCCTCGTAATTCAGACTGCACACTTTGTATTTTTTTTGACTTTGTTGATGACACCTATCTGCTTTTATGCATGGCTGTGAAGTATGTTAAGTATGACTGTTAATTAAAACAATCATGAATCAAATGAGGCTTTTAAGCCCAGTGACAATTAATATAGCCCAGAATGTTTTACCTTCTTATGAATCTATAATACCTATTAATGAAGGAATTTGGGTTTTGAACTCTATAAATGACAGCTCTTAAGCGAGTTAAGYGGGTGCTCTTAAGCAAGCACCAACCAGTAACTAACAAACATCTCATATTGGAAGCTCGGATGCTTCCTGAACACTCTATGGAAAAAAGACCCAGCTGTCACAGCAAGCTCATTAATGCAGAGTCCAGATGATGCTTGGATTTGACTTGGACAAACAGCTGACCTGGGTTAACATTACAAAACCCAGRGGCATCACTGGGGCTGTTTCTCCGTTCTCTGCTTTGCGCTGCGGGCACCGGCAGCAGCTCTGGGAGCCGTGGACGATCAGCCCGTCTGACGGCTGCTAAACCCGGAGAGTCCCCAGGGCTCCGGAGATTCCAGGTGCATCCTGAGACCTCGCTGACCTGCTCCATGGGGGGAGATGCTGCAGGAGCCACGACTCGCCCTGCAGTCGGGCCTGTAACCGCCACCACCAACACAATGAGAGACGGGGCAGCATTTTGCAGCCAGGGAGGACTTTATTTTTCTCACTAATTATTCTTGTAGCATATACAAAATTTGGGAAGAGGATGCTGTCTGCCTTAACTAAAGACATTCAAAGCAAAGAAGCCAGAATGGAGCTACTTTTCCTGCAAGAAATGCACTGAGACGCGTTGCTAGCAGCTCCCGCCTCCTTTCAGCACACCGCAGCCTGTCCCTTGGACACGCGAGGACAGACAGCTGCCACGCCATGGAAACCCTGTTTGTTTTAGCTCCTGCTGTTTGTTTAGCTCTATRGTTTGGCAAACACAAGCGCCGGGGAATCCGTGTCCGCGCAGCGGTGGCGGCAGCTGCAGGAGCCCTGAGGCAGGAGCCCTGAGGAGAGGCCCGGACCCGAACCTGCCACTCGCACCAACGGCCTCGCGCAGGGCGGCCCTGCCCTTTCGTCACCGCAGCGGCGGCTGCGGCCCACCTGCCCGCAAAGCCTCTTGGGAGTTGTAGTCCTCCGCTCTGGTACTCCTAGCATGGCTTCGCCGCCCGCGGACTGCCCGCCCCAGAGTGCCCCGCGCGGAGCGCCCGGCGCCCGGAAGCAGCCGCGGCGCTGGTGGCAGGGCGGCAGGTTCAAGTTGCCATAGCGGCGGGCGCGGCGCGGCGCGGAGCGGGTCGGCTGGTCGCTATCCCTGCGCAGCGGCGCCCGGGCCGCCCCGCGCAGCTGGGCCGCAGGTGCCGCGCGGCCGGGCCCGGTGAGTGGCGGCCCCGCGCGCGCCGGGGGAGGGCGTGGGGGAGGCTGTGGGCTCGGCTCCCCGCGAGCGGCAGTCGCGGGGTGACAGCGATGCGGCTGGGCCGGAGTCTCCGTGTGACACCCTCCCGTGTCCCCCTCCCGTGTCCCCCTCCCGGGAAAGCTGCGGTGCAGCGGGAGCGCTGCGTGGAAAGCGCCCCGGGAGCGTCCCGGGACCCAGCTCTGGTGGCAGCGACGTTTGGGGCCCCATTTTAAATACAAGCCTTCAGGCAAGACTTTAACACCCCGTTAGTTCCCCTGCGATGTATGTTTGTCTGTGTGGAGCTGGATGGAGCTTGTGAAAAAYAGTCAGGTTTCGTCTGTGAGCACTTCTCGTCATCTCGTGCTGCCTTGAGTTGGAGAAGCTGCCGCTGAAATTGGGCTTCGTGTTTGTTTGTTTCACCCTGCCTGTCTCTCCAAAGGGAAATCCGCAAGGAAGCTGAAACAGACCTTTTTTTTTTTTTTTTTTTTTTTTTGTTACTCTAAGGAACATATTGGGTATTAATGTTTCTGTTTCTGCAAGAGAAGTTAAAATTTGTTCAAGAGGACACAAAGCTGGAAAAAGACCCCAAGCCAGCAAGTGTCTCGCTGACACACCAGTTGTGTGATCATGTGCTGAAATCAATCTAGGTTTATGGAAAAGAAATGCTCTTATGCTCTTGTTTTAACTCAATTTAGCAAATAGTCATTTAAAAGTGAAGCTTTCATAGTTCCTTTAAAAATGCGGAAGTTAACTTTTCTATGAAGCTAAACTTCTCCAACTTAAAAGTGCCTATTCTTTCACTTGGAATTACTGAATTCTTCCTTGAGCTATCTGAATTTCATAGTGTCAAGTTAGTTTTCTAACCACTTAATGAGATAATTCTGTACAGGGTCTAAATACGTGATTAATAAATCCAGTGTATGCTTTTTAGCCCAGTGTGGGAGAAGGAAAGAAATAGTTGCTTCCTGTGGAACTCTGAAATCAGTTCTGAAGAATCCGATTTGCCAAAAAAAAAAAAAAAGCCTATGACTTTGTAGTTGAGATAAAATATAACAGTCATTGAACATTAACAGTGTTCATGGTTATGGCCATTGAAATTAAATATATTTTAAATGTAAATATAATAGTCTGGCAAATTTACAGGTGCCTGGAGCAAAGGTCCATGAACAGAGGAAGACTAGATTCTTATGGATATATTTCCTATGGACATAAGTGTCAAAGCTGAGTTCCTCCAAGTTCCTCCAAAGCTGAGTTCCTCCAAGCTCATCTTGTTCTATCTTCTTAATATTGTCATTAATAGGCATTTAAGGCATGCTTTGCTAAATATCCTAAATGAGTTTTCCACAAAATGCCTTAATTGTAAGGCCTGGAAATTCCGAGCTTAACAAGCTTGKAAATTGGTTGCTGATCCCAGCCTTTGTTGACTTATTGGGTCATGGAGCGATCGTGCTGCCACTCAGAGGTGTTTTGATTAGACTGGAAGGGAAAGCAGACTGTGATTTTGGTGGGTAAGAGCGGGAAGTGATATTTTAGCCAAGACAACTGACAGTGCAGTTATAGGAGAAATGAAAAATGGTGCTAATGGCCAGAAGGGCTGTAGAACTAGTGATAGGAAACTTGCTGGAAGTCGTACTTCATGCTTGTACCTGTGCGCCGTGTGCTGGGATATGGATCTTGCTGATGTCAGGAGGGGAGGAAGTTTCCTTAAAGATCAAGGAAAAAAAGCAGTTTTATGTAGTTATTAGCAGGAACAAATACATTTTCTTTTTTGCCAGATATAGAATTATGGTAAATACGAAAATTACTACGGGTTGTTAGCAGTAGCTATGTCTTCTGTTTTTCTCTGTCTTAGA
This sequence comes from Nothoprocta perdicaria, assembly GCF_003342845.1. Lineage (NCBI taxonomy): Eukaryota > Metazoa > Chordata > Aves > Tinamiformes > Tinamidae > Nothoprocta > Nothoprocta perdicaria. The sequence goes on along the minus strand of NW_020455788.1, from coordinate 1,922,907 downwards.
AAATACCGTGTGCTTTGTTTTGCATTTCCAGTGTTAATGTTTCCTCAGCTTCACATATACTTTTTGATTGACTAGAGTGATAGGTACTGAACAGTGGATGCTGACTCCTGCAGTCAGAATGTGCTTTAGAGAGATAAGGGAAGGGCAGATGGGATCAATTTATCACTTCAGAAAAAGGGCTCCAAGGATTATTGGTGTGCTTGAGCACAGGCATGATTATGCTGATTTATTCTCCTTTCATTTTCAAAAGGTTTCTATCCAGGTGTGGGAGACACAAGTTTACAACCTTTTAAAAACGAAATATAGAGGCTACTTGGTATTTTTGCAGAGTCTTGTATAAAGTACAGTATGTGAATTGGATCTGTGCCATGGTTTCTTTTGGAAACCTCTGCAATAATGGCAGGAAGAATGATGCCATTGTGCTATGGTGATTTTGTGTTGAATACCGGGCTGAAAGGAGGAGTTTGCCAGTCTGTTTGCTCTTCCYCAAAGCAGCCTCAGACTGTTTCTTCCAGCAGAAGCTTCTCTTGCATCTTGGTAGAAGTCTTATTCTATTATTTTATTATTTTGTGATTATTTTGTGACCCCTAGGCAATCTGCTCCTTTGCCTAATTGTTCTTTTTAAAAAAGAAAAATCTTCTGGCTACCTATTCAAAGTTGTGATTTTAATCAGTTACTGTTTTATTTTACTGCTTTATTTAACTACAGCAGTTAGGACTGTTTATTCTCAAACTTTTAATAGTTTCCTTCTCCACATCAGAAGACTATTATCCAATTTTCTACCTCCTTCTCAGCAAATGTCATTCTTTTCTCCCAAACTGTATTTTTCGGTACCTCAAAAATATCTTTGAATTCTGATCATCTAAATTGCTCCATACTGAATGCAGTAAATTGGGTTATGTTGAATCAACATTAGGTAAAGAAGAATTAATATTTCACAATTTATAAAAACAGCTTTATCCTTATTCCTCTTGTATGGTGTTAGCTTTTTCTTTCTAGAACATGACCCAGTTGATTCATATTCAATTTTGGATTTACTACAGCTCCCAAATATTCCTTTTTTTTCCCCCTGTCCTCATGTTGCCTATACAAACATGTTTTCAGGATGGATATAAAGTCCATCAGCTCCAAATTTGATAAACACATTAAATCCTGTCATCAGATCACTTAATGAAAAGAGCTATTGCAGTTACTCTGGATTCTCACTTGGTACTTCTTTACTTTACTGCTCCTTTCCTATTAGTACATTTTGTTAATTGTTGCTAAAGGAATTCAATCGATTTGACATAAGCCATTACTCTGCATTTTTGGAGAACAAACTTTTCTATAGTCTTAGAAAGGCTTAGAGTCGTTTTTTTTTTCCCCCCCATAATGTATTGAATTTAAGTTGATTAGCCTGTGGTTTTCTTCCCTCTATTTTTCATACTGTGCAAGTCAGACCATGTGGTTATGGTCAGTATTTAAGACTCATTACTCTTTCTGATCTTCCTGCTTAGGTTTCAAGATACCAATGGCAGAGTCATCTAGCGATTCAGACAACTTCCTTAGGGGTCGAGCTGGAAGGCGGCCGCCTCTGAGGGCAACTCACAACAGAGCTTGGAACCACGGTGCTGAGGAAGTTACAGAGAAGATCCACACTTTAGCAAGCACTTTACAGGTTGTATTAAGAATGTTCATAGTGTTTGAATGTCCGTAGTATTTGCACTTCTGAATTTGTGTAAGATACTGTAGGGATGGGCAACATTGCTTTCTGTGCAAGCACAAAAGGATTTGGGTCATTGATTGTACTGTGTCTGAACTGACAGTAGGTGGTCTCCTTGCTCACAATACAACTTAGAGTTTACATAACTTCTAGATGTGGAATAGCACAGTAAGAAGAAATATTTGCAAATTTGTGCCATTCTAGTTTGAACAGCACAAGTGTGAGCTCAATTACAAATTTACACTATTTTATATTTTTTAATGTGTGAGAAGAGAAAAAATCATATGCAATGCTAAAATTATTCTTTAAATATGTTGTCTGGAAAATCATGAAGCTAAAAAAGAGATGGTATAATAAAAATACTGACAAAATTCTTAAAAGCTGCTTTTCTGACATTTGTCAAAATGTTGTTTGTGTCTTACCTCTTCCTAGGTGCTGTTCTGAAACTCTCCTTTTAAGCAAATTCCTTTTTGTGGGCTGTTTTTCAGACAGGCCTTCCACATGATCCTTCTCACAAGGAGAAGGAAAGATAGCATGGAAGGGGAGGGCAGGACTGCAGTGGCCATGCTGAGATGTCCAGAGCTGTCATGAAAATGCTACTGTAGAAATCTGTTAGAAATCTGTAGAATCTGTTAATCTTGCAAAGTGGTGTTAGATTTTTTTTTTCTACAAAGTAGCTGAAATGGTGTGAACTTTTAGTCATAAGCTAGAACATTACTGTTGTATTGTAAAGGAGATTTTATATATATACATATATATATATATATCTTTAGAGGCACTTTTCATCTTCAGGATTACTTTAATAGGGTTTGGAATGTTCAACCTTTTCTTAAACACGTGTCTCTTGACTTTTCCTCCATTTCTTTCTCAAGGATACCAACAGAAATCTGAGACATGTTGACTATATGCTAGGACAATACAGAGAATACAACAAGGAACAAACTGAAGCCATAGCAACTGTGAGCAACTTTCATTATGTCTTAACTTTTTAAGTGTTCTTTTAAATGATGTTGATAATTAAAAATTTGTTGGCAGCGGGTAATATATATCACGAGAATGGAATGTCAAGTACAACATGCATTAGTAAAATAGAGTATTAGGTAACATGTTTCTTTTGCATAAATAGATCATAATAAGATAAAATCTTAATTGCAGTGGGTAATTATATTGTCTGATCTTCTATTCAACAGTACATTCTCAATTTGCTAACCAACTTTGTCTGAGTTTAAGGAAGGGTAAAAATCTCATATATTTAGGGTTCTACAAATTTGAAAATAGGTGGCAACACAGAGAACTGAATCAGTGCCCCGGGGTTAGAAAAGAATTATAACTTGGCTCCAAACAAACTGGAGCAGGTGTATTGCCTTGAAACAGTTAGATAAGAGCTGCTAAGCTTGTGGAATTTCTCTTGGGTATAGAAACAATTTAAGGTCAATAGTTTTTAACTCATGATACTARATGTAGTTCATTGTCATTATTCCCAAAGGTAGTCTATAAAAACATCCAAATGAATGTGATCTCACTCAGAAATTTTGTTTGGACCTGTGTCTGTTCTCCTGTGTCAGGAAGGTGGCCTTTGATTATGTCACAGATTGAGGAGAAATATGAAAACTTTAACCATTTCCTGCTTRAGCTTTAAGTATTAGAATAGAATCCATCTTATAAATCATTCTCAGAGCTCTGCTCCCTGTTTTGGTGGACTGCTCCAGGAATTTTATAACTTTTTAAGCACAAAGACAAGGATGCAAAAAGAACAAAACAAGCAAACATGTTTATACTATGTAAGCCACCWGTGGACCAGTGTTGCACCTTTTTGCTGAGTATCTTTAAAGCCATTAATTCTCCTGGAAAATATTGCTKCTCTTAATTGGGGAAAGCTAGGAAACTGACAATATTTATGGAAGGATGAAGACCTAGATTCGTTAAGATTTTCAAAATAAAAATCCACTATGATGTAGTTCTTTAATGCCTRTTGCAAATGCAGGAGGAATAATATTAAATTAAAAACAGTCTCTTTAGAAGCTGGATTTGCATATCTCAGAAATTTATCCAAGCACTCAGGTGTACCGGAATTACAGCTTAAGTATTGCATATGTGTATATGTAACTGTTGCAGAGGAGTATTTGAGTTCAAAAATAGCTGTATTTATATCCAAAATAACTGTGAAAAGCAAAATCTGGCAATAGAAGTTGAAATTTCTTTGGACTTGAAGATGCTTTTTTATCCAATGCTTWTTTATGTGTCTCTTTTAGGTGAGAGGAAAATGAGGTTTACTGATTTAGATATTCTTGGCATTTACACTTGACATATATAATAATAATAATAATGGAAGTTTGAGTTTGAGAAGGAAAAAGAAACAAAATTGCCCAATGCTTTTTTTAAGGGCAAATCTAACATAAAATCACTGCTTTGACTTGACAATAAGAGATGTTATTTTCTACTTGTTGGCTGAAGCCAGTGCAACATAATGCAACATACTTATTGAAAGTTTTCTACTGTAGGGATGTGATAAAATAATCAAAAAGGAATTGACTAGTGGTGCTAATGGACTTCTAGTTACTTRTATTTTGTTTTTGAGAGCACAGGGCCACATGCCGTGATGTTGTAGCAAGGATATGTGGATGTGCTCCGACTTACTATTATACAACAGTATTGGAGCACATCTGTTTGTTAAAATAAAAGGAAATAATAAAGTTCTTAAAGCAACAGAAGTATAGATTTTTGTGAGAGAATGTTACTGGGTTAGATTATGAGTGGTTTTTTTGATAAAGAAGGTTGGTTGTTGATGGTCTGTTTGGTTATAAAAKATCTGAGCTGGTCTTCTTTACTGTAGAAGTAGAGATCAGTTTATATCAAAGTTTCAATGCCAAGAAGYGGTCAACTTCTGTGGTGTGAAATGATACCTTGAGAAGCTGAAGGGCCTTTTCTTTTAATTAAATGGTATTAACATTCTAAGAACAGCTGGGTGATGCCATCTGCTGTAACTTTAAAAGGATTAATGTGCATTTAAATATCAGCAGTTGTCCTGAAAGGGTTTTGATTGTAAAATAATTTAGGGAAATTATTATTCATTTGTATTCAGTCCAYATGTTTTGACTGGAATAGTGTTTTATCTTGTTTAGTGACTTATTCTGAATATGCAGAAAGCTGGCTCAGAAATGCGTGTGTTTTGGTAGCTGCTGGTTGCTTTAATGCACTGTGCATGCCCAAGCAATGGGCATGGGAAAAAGGCCAAATGAAGGACTGAAGCTGTAAATGCATTCATGTATTTAGCATATATCCAAAATTAGGTTAATATTAGGGATAATTATAAACATTTAGACTTAAAGTAAAACTGCCAAACCCGTATTGCACCTGAGTTCCAAAATAAAAAATAAAAAAGGAATTCTTGTGTTGTCATGTAACAAAATGTATTGCTYGTATGGGATGGTGAAGGATATCCCTTTTTGTTCTAGGATGTAATAGGAGGATGGATATAGAGGCTGCTGCTCTTCAGTCTCTGTGGGCCTCCCTTCTCTACACTGCAGAGCTCCTCTCCCTGAGGAACCCTGGGGCTGCTGAGCAGCTGTTTCCCATTCTTGTTTTGAAACTAGTTGGACTACCTGCTTTGAGATGTGTGCTGTGACTGTAGCACTGTAAGAAATTTGCTACTGAGGCTATAGGGTCTTTGAGGAGGTTGGTCGTTCTCAACTGTATTCCAAGGGCTGCTGGCTGTTCATCCTGCTCCTGATTCCCTAGACGTGGGAATGCTGTAATCTGTGTGTGCCCTGTTCTAGAGCAGTGAGATTTTCCTGATGGGTTTGCTATTGCTCTGTATTTTTTTTYTCGTTTGATGATTATAGATGCTCTCCAGTGTATTTTCTTGTGGATTTTTAGCTGAATTTTCTAAAGATGTCTCGCTAAGGGATAATGTTTACCACCTTGCTGTATCTCATCATCTCATCTTTTTTCCTCCTGCTCTGGGCTATAGGGAGTTCACCTGCTTCTGTGTGATGTCCAGCACTCTAGTACATAGTGCTTTGGTTTAGGCCTTACTAATATTCGAGAGAAATAAATCGCTTAATATGGAAAACCTGAGAAAACATCTACTTGTGTTAAGAAAGGTTTTTTTGTTTTGTTGGCTAACATTGAATGTGATTAACACTTTCAAGTCCCTTATAGCTCCCACGATTTTTTTTGAAGATCTAATGAGAACTAATAAGAACTAACTAATCTAGCAAATTATTTTCTAGTCTCCTTGTCCAGTTGGTTAGCCCTCCTCTATGTGTAGTACAATGCAAGTGAGTTGGGGAAAAAAATCTTGCTCTTTTCCTTTATTCCCTAACTTGTCAGAATTTATTGCATGCATTTTGTGGTAGTGTTTCTGGGAAAAGTCAGCTTTTATTAACTACCTACTTGATGGGGTAGTCCATTTGAAAAATGTAGAGCCGTAATTGAGATAGCAGGAACTGGAAGAGTGTTGGAAGACCCTAACTGAATCTCAGAACATCTGACTGAGCTTTAAGGGAGAAATGAAAAACACAGACTAGAAAGGGAGGAGTGGTGGGTGTTTTTTTTTTTTTTTTTTTTTTTTTTTTTGACACTGATCTTTTTCTCTTAAATAAAAGTAGCAATAAGTAACATGGAAAGGACCAAACTATTAGGTACTATTTGGATAGCGCCTAAACGGCTTATAGATGAGCAGAAGGACTCTGTTATGAGATGATTGTGTGTGAGAGATGTCAAAAAAGGGGCTTCTAGTTGGTGAGCTGCTGAACATTAAGGATCTTTGAATCAAATTCATGCATTTAGTATTTTTTTATTCTGTCTATTATTAGCCTTTCTTCATTCTATAAATACCTTAAAGAACTGTTATTTTCTTAAAATAAATATAAATATGTGGAATAAAAATGCTAATAAAAGTATAAAATCTTTAATAATTTCTTGGCATTGCTCTGTTCTAAAGGAACTGAAGCATAAGACTGTTGGTTCTTAACACTGTTGTGATACTTTTAAAAAAAATGATCTAGCATCTGGTGTCATGTGGAGAATATGAAAATTAGCAAGGTGAAGCTGGAGCACACAGACTGAGCATGTTTGCTTAATTCCCTTTTTAATTCAACATTATTAGCGATGCAGGATAGGCCTTTGTCAGGATGTGATTAGATTTGAAAGTTGAGTTATTGCTGTTGTTTCTTTTAGCCTAAGGCACTTTTGTAGATTATTTTAAGGTTTAGCTTTTTCAACACAAAAGCTATTTTTAAAATTTTGTTAAATATATACATTGCTGTATTTTTTTTCCCTCAAGTAGTTTGTCTTTTTAAGAAAGCATTAGAACATCCTTAAGTATTCTGATTTGAGATTTTTACCTAGATAATTAACTTGTTTGAATAATACAGTATAATAACAAAAAACTATATGTACTTGAAAAGGCTAAGAAAAGATATAAAGCAATATTTTAAGCTTTAAAAAAATGTATAATTGCAAATAATAAAGTGAAAATTTAACCACTGTAACAGAAGTGGTCTGGTAGGGCAAGGACAGATGATCTGGATGTTATGTAGATATTATGTGGGGGGAAAAAAAAAAGAGGTATCAAAAACCTACAACTAAGACCCGAGGTTAGCAAGTGCACAAMATAAAAAAACAACGGAAAGGAGAACTAATTTGGAATATAATTAGGTCTTTTTGAACTCTTAAGTGAGGAATGGCTGCTGTCTTTTAGAAGGTATAATTGTGCAAATAGATTTTGATGTACAGTCACTTAATGAAACTCTAGGGCCATAGGTTAGATTGGTAGGTAAGGCTGATTTTGAATTAACTAAATTCCAGATCTTTGAAGTTACTTTCTTGATTTTGCACAATGTTGTTGGATGTTATTTGGAGTTGCTGCTAACTCTTATTTATTTTGTCCTGGTGTATTGTGGTGCTGAGGCTGCCAATGTTAGTACAACAGTAGATTTATGATTTCTCCCCAGCTAAAAGAAACGCTACAACAGTCCATAGGCCAGTTAAAGAGCCAGCGGTTATCTCGAAACTCTGGAATGAGAAGTGCTTCTCTATCAAGCTTATACCCTAGTGATCTGGATGGTGACGCAGTGTCAGGTAAAATATTCCAGATGTTACTGTATACTTGAAATATGTATTGTTATTGTAGTTTAAGAAACTTAAAAAAACCCAAAGCATTTGTGTAAAGATACTGATGTGAAAAGCTATTGCTGATTACTTCAAAGAAAAAAGACATTCCGTGAATAAAGCTGCCTTGCCTGCTGCATATATTGTGGTATGTATGGAATAAAGTTAAATTTGAAAGGTGGTACCGTTTTTGAAGTTTGCTTCACAGCAAAGAGGGAAAATGCATAAGATTATAGGCACATGGGTGAAATTTGACAAGACTGAGGAAAAAAGATGAAGCTAAAATAATATATGTTATAGAGATAGTAGTTGTTTCTTCTACCCCTTTCCAAAAATACTTTTTAAAATTATTTATTTATGTTTTAGAAAAAAGGTCAGCTTGGGGAATATTCCTTTGTAACCTTCATGTGTTCTAGTCAAAAGCTTTGAAACTGTTTTTTAGTGTGATAGGCATGTGAAAATACTAATCACATAAACAGTATTAGATTCATGTAGAGGAAAGGCTGTTGCTTGGGCAAACAGTTTGAAGAACAAAATTGCTGTACTGCCCTTGATGTTGGGAAGATCAGAGGCAAGTTTTTCTTAAAGCAGAAGTAAAAATTTCCCTTATGAAATGTTGCCTTCCTACTTATTTTTATCTCTTATCTCAAAGGGAATCATCACTTCGTGCCTACTTCTCCCCTCAGGGATTATGGAGACTCACAGGGCAACAGACATCGAAGGTCTAGATCTGCAAGTGTTCGTTTTGTCAATGGGGCAGATAATTTGGACCAGGTACAGTGCACTAAGAGGAATTCCTTCCCCCTGTAGCCTCTTTACTTTTACATCAGAGGAATTTATTCTGATGATGAAGCTAAGAATCTTTTGGCTTTGAAGTGTGCTTCCTGTGTCATGTACTGTGCCATTCTGCACTATGAAACTAACAGATACCAGAGGTGACTATCTAAAGTTTCATACAAGATGTGAATGGTGGTATCAAAAGCAATATCTGAAATAATATCTGTACTCTTTCGGCCATGTACAGAAATGAATATTAATCTCTGTGTATTTAATTAGGGTTCATCTCCATATGCTGAAGTTCTATGTGGAATTTTATATGGTGGGTTTTTTTTTTTCAGTTGATTTCTCAGAATTTCATTGCTTTTGCCATCTTACATAYGTATAACCCGAGTTGATCCTGAGGCTGACAGTTTTTCATTTTAACTCTAGGTTATACCTCTGAGTAGGATATTTGCCCTTGTACTTCAGGCGGACTAAATGAGAAGGCAGATGTGTATGGCACTGGTGTTTCTCAGAAACCCATGTCTACTTGATGACTCTTCAGAAAATATAAAATTGCCTTAATGGATAAGCTTCTAGGCTTTCTGTATCCTAGAGATAGTGTTAATGTCAGTATCTGCTTTTGCTCTTTCAGACAGAGTGGCTACCTCTGCTGGAATAAACCTGTCTATTTGTGTGCATGGCCTTTTTTCCAGGACAAATATATAATAGCTAATGCTAAAGCAACTGATGATAGGGTTTTCACATTAACCTTAATTCTTTAAAAGATAGCGTATCTAGTATGCATATGCACTTTTGTTGGAAATGTCACAGAAATTCTTAAACTGTGTACTTCAATTTACAGCTACATTCTTTCCACCAATCTCTTCGAGATCTTAGTAGTGAACAAGCTCGTCTAGGAGATGACATCAGTCGGGAGCTTTCAAGAAGAAACCGGTATAAACAGAATATATTTCTCTATGAAGAACCCTGTAGAAAATAATTGTGCTTCTAAAATTTTAAATAATTCTTAGATTTCTTTGTTCTTCTGTATTAAAAAAAAAAAAAAAACTGGGGAGAGTGAAGATTGGACAACATGTACATGAAGTCAGTGCTGATAGTTGCTTGTTTCACGTGACCCGTATGATACAGTATTTATGTATGTAAATAATGCCCATCGGTTTGTATAATAGATGTGTCTGTGTAGACAAGTTCATAATTTTGTACTTGTTAACATCATACGTAGCCTTCCAAGCTTGATGCTTCATTATCTTCACTTAAAGAATAGTGCTTTTTATCATATTTTTACCTCTTTAGGCTGGTCTTTAATTATTGTAGGAATTTACAGGCAGTACACGATAGAAGGCATTACTGTAACCTGAAAGTACAAGAGATGGTTTGTGTTTAGCTTGCACTCTGAAGTGAAGAGCTTGCACTCTTGCACTTCCACTCTTACCTCTATTTTTCTTTGAAGAACTGATGCAGAAATGAGAAAGACTCTAGCAGAGTTGTCTGAGAAGCTCACTGAGGCCCAAAGACAAGAAACGGTGAGTGTAAATAATCCTAAAAAAAAAAAAGTGATATATATTTAGGAATTTAGGATTCCAAGGAAGTTCTCTAATGAGTTTTACTAGTACTAGGTAACACTTTCTTTTTATATTTATTATATTGTTTTGATGATCTCATTGCAGGAGGGTGAGTATCCRACAGTTTTCATGTTTCAGATGCTAGTTTGAAGTATAAACAAATATGTAACTTTCTATTTCAAATTAGTGATCTTGGAGAAAGCTGCTATTTAACTTGAAACATTGATTTAACATTTCAGCAAAGAGAACTTCTGAAAGATAAAAGATAAGTCTTCAGAGTGTCTTTCACTTAAATGAGAAAGAAATCTAGTCAGGTGCCAGTCTTTGTGTAGAGTCTTTAGAAACAAGAGAAGTTGCAAAGTCAGGGGGCAGAAACTCTAGATATAGTTTTTAATTTTTCAGACTTCAGGCCAGAGGCTATAATCTGTGTATACCAATTGCGGGTTTAATACGRTAGAATTTATCAGAGAAGGAAGATTGCCTCTTCAGCGTTCTAGGAAAAATGTAACAGGCTGTGCYTGCATTAGCTCTGCTTTTCCCTAATAGCCTAGAAGAGTAAATGATGTTACTCTGATAAAGAATTCTGATATTTGTGAAACTCAGTTTTCCTTGTTATGGGCTGCTTTTGGGTATGCATCTCTTGATCCCTTATGTAATGGGAGCAAGCTCAGTAAGTTTTAACCAGGATGATTTTCAAGATCAGTTGACTTCAATACAACTACTCAGTGCAATTGCTAAGTGTGCTAGCATCAAGAAGGGATGTGTGCAAACAGTATTGGTATTGGTGACAATTACATTGTTGAATTAAGGATCTTGAGAGATAGTTTAGTATCAACACATAAAATTTTAGGGCAAGATGTGCTGCTGCCTRAGAAACTGAGGACATACAAGACTTGCCCTGAAAATTAGCATTATCATAGATTTCACGTTAGCATATACATAAAGCATAACCTCAAATCTGATGAATCAAGAATTTCTGCTTCCTGCCTGTCAGAGAAACTGGCCCTTTTTCAAAGCCTAATGATCTACCATTCCGTTCGTGAAGCATGAAGCAGAAGAGAGATTTAATTTGGATGCTGAGGAAAAAAATTACTGCAGTGGTAGCTACAGTAAAGAATGGGATTAGAGTGCCTGTGGAAACTGTAGTCTGTTACTGTAGAATTTTAAGATCCTTGACTAACTCTTGGTCTCCAGAAATTCTTCTGAAGAGATTTCGATTTCTTATAGATGAAGGAGGATTCTGTAGGAGAAAATATTTTTATTCTCAACTTCCTCATAAGAAATTGTACAGAAATGTGTGTCCTCAGTGCCTTAATTTCAGTTCAGGAACATCCCAATTCACCATCCTTCACTCACGATAAATAGGTAACAGGTAATAACAAGGAAGGCAACAGAAATCTATTGAAATAGATTTCAGTCAGCAGGATTGGTGTACCAGTGGAAAGCTGAAAAACAGGAGAGAAATTCAAGAAACAGGATGCTTCTTTTTGCATATTAAGCATCTAGCATCTTCCACAGGATTATATTTAGTTGCATGAGCTACATGTTGCCCTGTTTTTGAGTGGGACATTCTTTTTTTTCTGTGCTTAATTGCTAGTGTGGGAAGGGAAAATTTCATAGTCTAATCCATTTTCATATATTTTTGCTGTTACCTGAAAGCCTAATACAGAGGCACAACTCTTAGTGTTGTGATTATCATTCAGATACTCCATGCTTTAAAAAGACATATCACATTCTACTATGCAGTGAATGCAGTAATTTAGAATTAGCATTTTATCTGCAGTGTAGCACCTCAGAGGTTTGCTGCGCTGTTCTTCAGTGAATCACTTGTCTACACCTCAATGTCTTCTGATAAGATCCAGAGGACAAGATATATGCTAGTATGATAGAAGTGTTGTCAGTCATTTGGCAGGAAGCAAGGGAACTGAGTTTTAGGGTCTGTTCTGCATATACCAATTAACTCATTAACAAAACAAAACAAAAATTTGAAAAAATGTTGGGAAATGAGATGGGTAAAATGTTTCCAGTGCGGAAGTGACGTGAATACGCTATAGCAATGACTTCAATGAAATACATTGAAAGATGTGAAGAGGATAAAAAGCTAGCTGATGTAATTTCAGAGTGAAAAGGGATCTTTCCGAATGTTATCGTAAAATGMTAAAAGTAGGAAGGTTAAACTTTTTCAGCATAGAAAAACATTATTTTCAGAGAAAATCTCAGGGATTTGACCTGAGATTGAGAGGAACCTGCTAATCCAAAGCATAAATAACTTGGAAAAGTAGTTAGTGAAGTGACCCAGCTTGTGGCAGTGTAACAATGCTAAATTACCCAAAGTGGAAAGGTAAGTTTACTGCATTCCAGGACWTCTGGTCATTAAACATTGCCAGGACATAAATGCTTTTCTGGAGAGTGCACAGAAAGATGCAAGGGATGGCACTTAGTTCTCCTGCGAAATACAGCGTAATAAAGCTTGGTTTGCTCTAGACTTGCATGCTCTGTGCCTCGTTTCCCAGTCTCCTCCCCTACCATATTAAAGCTTTTGGATTTCTGCAAGAAAAAATCTGCTGCACAAGAACTTCCATGTTCTTCCTGTATCTAATAAAAGGTTAGTTTTCAAACTGACATGTTTTTTATTAAAAACAAAAGGGCTGTTACATGCTACATTCTTTACATCTAATTCCTTGTATTGGTGAGGCCTGAGTATAAATGTATTCTTAATTATGATTTTGTTGCTACGTAAGTATGTTACTCCTGTTAAACTTTTGTTTCCGCACACGTGCCTTGTGTTTACTTCAGTAGTAGGAACACAGCGATAAAAGTAGTGGATACAGAATGAGAACTTGTACTCCACCATGCACATCTGAAACTAGTAGTTAAATGCTGTTCAGATCTTTCCATCTTTCTATCAATAAATTTTATATTGGGCGAGGGGAAGGAAATCATAATTAGATTTGTTATTTAAGATCTTTAGTTAGAGGAAAAAAAWTAAATTTTAAAAAATTAAATCTATATTCAGTTAATTATTACAAGAACTTAGCAGTATGAAAATGAAATGTAATGTCTTAGAGTATTAAATACAAATTCAATTTTTAATGCAGAGTAAAATTTAGCTGTCTTAACTATCAACAGAACCTTTCAATGAGGATTACTTGTTTTGTTCTATAAATCTTGTCTAATCTTTATTAGGAAAATGACAGCTTTGTAAAATGGCAATTGATTACTAAAAACAAGATATATAGAAAAGCCAAAGAAATTTATTGGATTTCTTTTCTGCTCTTGTTTTTACTCTTCATTTTTTACTGTTCAGCTAGTTGCTTCCTTTCTGAAATGATTGAGCTATTTCTCTAATTAAATGGGCATAAAAGTTTTTGGGTTAATATATTTCTATTTCTTGATTATTTTTATTAAGAATCAGGACACATTATGTCCATGTCAGTCCACCTGTCCATCCATCCAGATTAGATCCATACCTAGTAGTTTCTGAAAGTTGTATTTTCCACTAAATATGAAAATAGTATTAAGAATTTTAATTTTTACAAGTTGAATGAGAATTGATGGCTTGAGAGAGAACTACTAGCTAGTCTGTCCCTGCTGAAGGGTGATGGCAGATTGTACCCTACTGTTCTGCCTGGCCAGTCTGTCTCCCCGTGCTCCCTGCCTTTGCGGTGTGGGAGAGCATGGCAAAATATGGACATTTTGGGGGTGCAGATTTGTATTTTTAAGGGAAAAAGAGTAAAACCTGTATCAGAGTGGGCATCATTTCGTTGTACTAGAAAGAATTTGTTTAGGGTGAGCTGTTGGCCCATGCATCTTTGTGTTTTGTTCCATGAGAGGACATGGGTTAGGGTGGGTTTTTTTTTGTCTTTTTTTTTTAAGATGTAATTGTTTTCAGTGGTCGTGGGGGGGATTGTGGAGAGGGAACTTTCATTTAAAGGACTACTCTAATAATTGCACTGCTTTCAAAGGATTCTTCAAAATCTTTTATTTTAAACTAGAGATAAATAACATATAAATATTTTTTGTTCATCTCTACCTTTTAATTATGTTCGTTTAATTTGTTGCCCACGAGAGGGAGCTGTCTGCTAGCGGCTTGAAATGCAATGACAAAGCAACTCTGGTTTTAGTAGCAGGTTAAATTATTTTTTTATTCAAATTGCTTTAACAAATGACTTGAGATATTTGTATCGGTTGTATTTGTATACTGCACCCAAGTAGAGTAAGACGTACTGGAAATATTTGACAATTTTACTTCATGAAATAGAAGTTGTGTTTTTCCTTCTTTCTGGCCCATACTTTCTTTATCTGTTTCCTCATAGGAGTTTAAGTCTGTTGTAATAGGCACTTATTTCCTGCAGGCTTTTTTTTTTTTTTTTTTAATTTATTTTAATTTTTCTTTTATTTTTTCAAGGTGTCAGAACGAGTAGAGAGAAGACTTCAGGAGATAGAACAAAAGATGCGTGCGGAAAGAGAGCTTGTAGAGAGGCGCCAAGACCAATTGGGACAAATGTCCATTCAATTGCAAGAGGTATGCAAGTAAAGACTTCCCAGGTTTTCCAAATTAAATTAGATGTTGCTGTGTTTATGAACCCATTCCTATGAAACAAGAGGAATACTTGTATTTTGGTGCATTCTTTCAACTGTATCAACTCACTATGGATTTTGATACCAGATGATAGCAAGAACAGTCCCTGCTACTTATGATACTGTCAAAAAACTCACGTCATTAGATGGATTTTTTTTGTTTTTAATTTGAAACATTTCATAYTCTAAAATGTAAAATTTGCAATGAACAATGTATTTTTAATCAATTTTGACTAACAGTCAAGTGCAGTGGATTGGACAGACAGCCTTTGAGTGCTTATTTTCATTTAGTTTCATTTAAAGCAAATTATCTGATGAAGTATAAAATACTGTTTAGGGTAAAAGTATGAATATACATGTTAGGTAACAAAATTGAAGGCAACTTTCTTAGATTTTTTTTATGGCTTCTTTAGAGAATTTATGAAAAAATACATTTTTGTTTCTGACTCTACTGCTATTAGGAAAATATGTGAGTCTCAAATATTCTAACTTTTTAATTAAGTCTCAAGATATGATTTGTAATGTCATCTCTGTCTGACCTATAAAAGACTATAGGTGAGAAGAAATGTGCAATTCCATATTTTGAACTTTGAATATTAGTGACAGCCTTACGCTCTTTGAGTCTTTGCCAATCATACATATAAGTTATGCAGTGCTATTGAGGAGTATTAGTTTAGAGTTTTATTTTATATAAGATTATGGACTCTTCAGAGAGGTTGCAGTTGAGATGAGAATATACTCTCTTAATATGGGTAAAAGTAATGTTTGTCAAAATGCATGTAATGCTTCTACTTGTATTTCAGAAGTAGAGTTGCATTCCTGCCCTGAAACTCCATCCTCCCTGCTCCCTCAAAAAAAAAAAAAAAAAAAGGATGAAAAGAACCAGAATGTTTCAGAAAATACTTTATTTACTATGAGTTTCTTAGAAACAGATCTTAACATGCCTACTTCCACTTCTAAATGAATCTGTTGGATGTTTAGTCCAATAGAAGGATGTTAGTGAAAAGAATTGGCGTGATTTGATATTATCTGCAGACCGAAAATTACTTTTTATACTGCTTGTAGAGATAGATTGATACTGGCTTTAATGATTTCCTGACAAGAAATATTTTTTTTTCAATTGAATGAGGTCAAGTGTATTTCAAAGGCTTTCATATTATTGTGCATTTGAGTTATGAGCCCTCGGGCTGGATACTTCTTTCTTTTTTTTTTTTCCTTCTAGAAGCTCACCTTTTGTATTTCATGTAAAATTTAGGACTGATCTACTCTTGATTTGAAAAATAAAACAACTCTCAACTAGGTATGGCAGATTGAGTAACTGAGCACTTTTTCTTATATGCAGGAGACTATTAAAATGATGAGCACATAATACACATAAATGACATTCATTGTATGAAGTTGAAAAAGTTTGTTATTTCAACAGTTCTGTTTTCAATCTGAGTACTAGTTAGCTTGTCAGTTTGTTCATTGCTTGCTTCAACTTAATTGGTTCAATTGATGTATTTTACTTTTTAATCTTTCTGTGAAATATATATGAGCTTAGATCTGACATTAAATGATAGAAAATTTGCTTGTTTATACCATTTCTCATGATAGTTATATATCCTAAATTTTAATTTAGATCATCTAGGCAAAGCCTACTTAGTGAGTATTTAGTAAAGAAAATGCTAACATTCTTGATAAAAATCTTCAGAACCTATGTAAAATATATTACTTTAATGATGTTATTTTACTTGTTCTCTGACTTATCACTCATTACTTGGTGATAGATTTGCCACAGAGRTTGGATGGTTGGTAAGGAAAGTTTCAAGAGATTCTCAGACTTCACTGTGGAAGTTTGCTTACTTGACTGCCTTACAACTTATATCTTAAAAGCACCAGCTTCTTTACACAATATATTTGCTGATTTTTTGTTCTTATTCTGAAATAACCTTTTTCATASTTCTGTGAAACTCATCTCATTGAAAAAGTTTGTAAGGGTCCCATTAGTCCACTCAGATGAACTCTCAGGAGATGAAGCTAATGAGGTTGAGGACCTGCTTCCTGACAAGATGGATCTCTTCATTCTGTATAGAWCAACACAAGTGTGCACTCACCCAAAGGTTATTGGTGGACATCTGCATTCATTAAGAATAATTTCACCTTGGTTGAAGGGCACAGGTTGCATCTCTCTGCTGCGTGGCTTTTTGATCRGTTGCTTCCTTTGTGATGCTTCTCTTGGCCTCAAGAATATCAGAAGCAGCAGCAAATCTGCTTCCAATAAATGAGATGTCCCTTATTGATGAAGCATGGGCATGTTTAGGGATAAAGCATGGAATAGAAGTCAGTGAGCTGTAATATGTGCTCATCCTGTGCAAGAAAGCTTGGAGGTGGTGGTAGCAATTGAGTTTCATTTTGTAAAAAGAACGTTGCAACAGGATATTACTTGTCACTAATAGAATTTGAGAGATGTGATACTCATTTGCCAAGTTCCTATTCTTTTTTCCTTTATCCTCTTTCGATGATTGCTCTTTTTTAACTTTGGGATTGAGAACTGTGAAGATATGAGGTCCTTCATTTAAATGTTTTGTGGGAGAGGGAAGTGTCTCCTATGGTACCTCTTATGTCTGTTACAGCTAGCTACGTGTTGGGGCAGAGAGCTTTCTCCTTGAGAGCCTGAAGTGTGTGAAATGYGTATGGGTAGTATGTATGTACTGAGGAAGCCAGCAGCAAATCTCTATTGCAAATAAGTGTTAACAGGAATATAGTATAGATTTCAATAGTCCAAGTTGCTGCTGAAGAAGTAGTTCAGCAACATTGTTCTTAAATGTTAGAAGCACTTTTGTGTGCTTTAGTCAAAAGAAAGGAAATATCTAAACTTTTTGCTGAAAGAGTTATTTGGGTGAAACATATTTCTACATCACTTCTAAAAAATGTTCTTTTTTTTTTTTGTATGCTTCTTCTCCTTTGTACTTCGATTTATGAGTTAGATGGACTGTTAGCTTTGTCTGTGGCCTCAGTCTTGTGGTGATCATTGTGTAGATTTAATGTCTCATTCTGCCCTCTTTTATTTCTCTAAGATGCTTCTCAAGTAACATTACTGGAAGAATGGCAGGGTTTGGACTGAGTTGTGAAATCCCATCATTTAATTGGGCCTGAATGATTTATGAAGGAGTTTTATTTAAAGAAGTTGTGGCTATTTAATGGGGCAATTGTTTCATTGGTTTGCCTGTTACACTTTTCAAATCAAAATCACATTTGCTTTTTAGATCAGCATTTTTTTTTGTTTGTTTCTCTCCAATTTTGTGAGGTTTAAATACTTGTTATAATTTTAAAGGAAAGTGCAGTGCCCATAACAGACCACTACTTGTCAGTATTTTACCATCCTAGGAGAATTATTCTCCTAATCTGTAACTACTGAATCATACATTTTCAGGGTCCAACTGAACATGACGAAACATTTGTTTCTTTCTCTGGCTGCTTGTCTGTGTCTGTCTGTCATATGATGTGCAAACTATGCCACTATTATCATCATCATCATCATCAGCTGAGTCCTAAAGTGAGGTGACATCTGGTTATATACTAACTGTGAAATATACTGAGAACTTGGCATCTAGAATTTTGCATCTTTTAGCATCAAGTTTTGTGTTGTTATTCTAGATCAGTAGGCTAAGTGTTGTGTCTAGTCAGACACTCAAAAATATAGAGAGAAGTATCTAGGTCTTTTGAATTAGTGTGGATTCATGGAATATTTAAGCTTTACCTAGTTATTTCAAAAAACTTGACACTAGTGCAAATAGTGCATGTTCACTTTCATATCATTGTTCTAAACCTGTCTCTGATTAGGCGAAAATAATACACTCATTTTAGTGTTTTATTTTGCAGTGTTACAAATTTGAATATATGGATTAGTTAGAGAATCTCATAATTGTTTTAATTGGACACCAAATGAGTTTCTTTATAGTTTGATTTTGAACCTGAAGACACCTTCCAGAATATTATTAGTTTATTATTATTACTTATGATTATATACCCATTTCTTAAAGCAAGATGAGTTGTTATTGTTACATACAGTGTATGTCCCGATGATTTTGCTAGTTGCCTTGTCTGACCTTGGATTTTGATGAAATGAGAGCAACTGTTCATGCTTTGCACAGTTTAGGCAAACAGAAATGTCATCAGAGAATGTTTTGAACCTCCTAGCTGTATCAAGTAGTAAAGTAGTAATGTCTTAAGCTGTTAATTTTGACAGGCCTGGAAGCAATTTTTWCCTTTTTTTTCTCTGTGCAACCGATATCCAGGTTCCACCAGTCCCCCATTACACATGCTGTGTTTTGCTTGTACTTTGGCTCTGACTGGCATCTCTCTCTGAGGGTATAGCCAGGTCTCATTCATATCTGTCACTGAAATATCTTTAGATGACTGGTTTGTCTARGTAACACAGCTGGACCCATGTTAGCTGTTAATGTAGCAGATAAGGGGAAAAACTTGATTTTTGGAGCAGCCCRGGATGTGCTTTCCCTTGTGGTGTGTTACTACTTTTTGTGTCTCTATTTCTGTTAGTATGAATAGGTTGTACTGATCAGTCTCATACTGATAGAAATTCAGCTTGTGGTCTGTGGGTTACTCCCAAATCATCAGTTTTTATTAGAGAGAAGAAAAAAGTAGGCTTAATGTTGCAATAAAAAATCTTCATCTCTATTGGAAAAATCTTTATTAGCTGAAAAAGATTGAGAACTGTTGTTACAGAGGCCTCAGACATTTGTAGTACCTGTTCTCCCCATCTATTTCTTATATAAAACAAGGACTGAATGACTCTCAAGTTTTGCAGTTACTTTATGTGGATGAGGTATAGTGGTGTGCATGTGTTAAATCTTCCCATAGCATCCCAAGCTAGTAAACTTCAGGAAAAGACCTGTGGGAAGTTCATGTRGCCTATGAGAGGCCTTATCCTGCTTCTGACCATGGTCCACCCCAAAACCATGCCATGGAGACATCTTTAAAAGCAGGCTCCCCTGTTTTTTCCTATTCCAGGCTGCCAAGGATATAAATTGGAAAATCCCTTGTACAGTCAATTTATATTGTTGTTTTTTTTTTTTGTTTTCTGTTTTGTATACGCACGTGTGTGTATATAAAATACATATTAAATTTATGAAGGTTAAAACAAACTATAGTTTACAAGGCATAGTAAATAGTTTTTCACTCAGGAAATAAAATAGTAATTATGCGTATCGTGTTATGTTATAGGTACTGTGTAATATAAGTACCACAATATTTAATATATTATGTAAGCGTGTGTGTGTRTATATATTTATATATTAAATCTATGTACATTGGCTCTCTGGGCTATCTTATTTGTGACCTTTCTGCAGCAAAGATGAGACCTTGGTGGACATGCGTGTTAAGGCTGTCAGCTTCCTGCTGGGGTTCTGCCCTTTCCCCTTTCTCACTTTGATTTGCTCCTCTGCAAGGACTYGCCAAGTCACAGAACCTCTATGTCAATCTCCTGGCCAACCTGGACCTTTTGGATTGATTAACAGATTACTTAGCTAACACACATTGGGAAAATGAGCATTTCATATCTGCAGCAGTGCACGTTTGATATATTCTTAATTTTACTGTAGTCCCATTTTCTTTGTGAGGTAGTAACTCGTATGTATTTGTGTGTGTATGTGTATACAAGTATGAACTATTTTTTCTTAATAATGACAWGGATATGGATATATTTTATTACCTCCAGAAAATAAAAGTGAACTTCTTAATTGTAGTATCAGTTATATGAAAGATTGCCTTTTTATTTGAACTTATTACTGTTTAATGGCCTAAATATCATTGAGTGATCTTGACAAACTGAGATGGCATATTGATTTCTGTGGCTTCTCCTGTGGATTAGGATGCATTAGTGATGCAGAAGCAGTCTTTGTTATCAGTAGGGAAAATCTTTGAAAAAATTCACAGCATTTCTAATTCTATCTTAACTTTAATGTTTTCCTTGAGATGCTGGAATACCAAATTCTGCACATAAAGTTCTGATGTATTTTTAGTCCTATATTTGTGAGTAGCTTAGTACTGAAAATAAGGTTGGCATGAAGCTGACTGTATGTAACAGAGCTTCTAATTTGGCTAGTGCAAATGAAAATAAATTGCAGTTAGTAGGCAACTCTGTAATATACTTCTGAACTAATATATCTAGTCATAAAAAAAAATCATTCTTCAGTGAAAGCATTAGCTGAAGTATTGATCTTCTTGTCTGTTTTTTTCCTGTAGCTTTTGGGGTTTTCCCAAGAGCCTTTTCTGAGCAAATGAGTGTGTAGGATTTGTGTGCAGTCATAATTAACTGGAAAGGTAGGCCTGGATCCATAATGAATAGTTAAACAAAATCTTGAATAGGTTACAATCTTGCAGTATCTGAGTATGAATCAGTAAAACCAAAGCTTTTTTCATTAAAKAGCATAATACTTTTGGATCTTTCAGTTGCGCTGTTATAATAAATATCTTCCACTGAGTCAGATTTTAATATAAACTATATTGAAGAACCATATTGAAAACCATGTGGTTTGAGATGAGGCTGTAATCCTGAGAGGTGCACACAGCCTCTTATTTTCTCCAAAGCAAACCTTGTGAAGCTGAATGCTTGAGGTTGGTCTTTTACCATTACTTTGATACAGTGAAATTTTTCTGCCCTATACAGTGAGGTCTATAGACTGTATAGAAGACCTTTCTCTCCAAAGGCTCTGTGTTTCTGTTGTTGTTCTGCTATAGTTCTGGCAAGTAATGATGGAAAGAATAGATGTACCTCTGCTTCATGGTATTGGAAGAAAGTAAAAACTATTAGATAATAAGATCTCTAGTAAAGTGACTCGTGGCAAGCATTAAAAGTGCTTGGTCGTGTAGTGTGGTAAAGAAACAGAAAAATGACACAGTTGTTGAAATTTACATCAATTTATATCAACAAGGCTAGAAATCTACTAGCAGGAGTTTCTAACAAATATTTAAGATAACTCAATGATTCTCTTAAATTTTCAGTTCTCAAAACTTAACTATATGTTCATGTTGTAAATTATTATCTGTCCTTAATATCTGTGAAGGCTACTGCATTCCTTTGCCGGTGATTCTGTGAAGAGTCTTGTTTTTTAGAGCGTGAAAACTTTCTGAGTCTGATTTTCAAGGTGATTTTATTGATATAAAATGCTCTAGAAAAAAAACATAGATGACTTTAGATACTTCAATTTGAGGGAGATAGGAAAAGGGTTTAGAGTAACTGAGAGAATATTTGACAATTCTGATAATCCAGTCCCACAGATTTTTCTCCCCCATCACTCCTCAAAACAGAACTCCCCCAAAGTAAGTAATCTTTGATCAGAGATGTACCAGTTGATCCTAACTTAATGCTGTAATTTTAAGCATTTGTTCAGATTCATGTAAAAATAATTAGAATATAAATGTGCATTTTTTAATTTAAAAGCTGCATGATGTCTATCTCTAAACTCTTCTTATTTCTTCATCTCAGTGTCTGGGGTCAGCTTTCGCTGTCTGAACGTCTATAGATTGGAAGGATATTAATGCTAGTTTTGACTTTGTATTTGGCCTAGTGCTGGCATGGGTGTATTTATGCATTGTCTATTATGCATTGTCTAATATTTATGTTTTCTTAGCAATATAGGTTGGCTTTATTTGGAAATATTAAACATAGTCAGAAAGCACTTTTTCTCTCAAACATATCAGCAGATTCTTTCATTTTAACAGACTTGTAAAGAAGACTTCAGTAACTTTTATAGTTATGATCCAATATATTTTTTTCTCCTTTAAAGGCTTTAAAGAAACGAGATGCAAAATCAGATGAAACAGAAGAACTCATGAAAAATAAACTTGTGAAATATGAAAGTGAAAAGAACCAAGTAAGACTTAAATTTTCTGTCTTTTTTCCCCTGGTTTTAATTGTCTGTAATGTCATATTCTAGTCTATTATTGCTCTCGTGGAGGAATCAGTTAGGCAAAAGAGCTATTAAAATTCACTGAAAATATTTCGTATCTTGTTTTTCAAAATGGTACCTCGTTTTGCTCATTACACATTTCTAAACTCTGTTAGCATTATGAAAGATTCTAGTTCTTTGGAATTCTAAACACTTCAATTTTTCRGTTTTCTTAATATCCAGAATAATTCAAGTTTAATTCCTTTGTAACCCCAAAGGAACACAAAATATACATAATTATACAGTTTTATCAATACATGTAGTCTTCAAAGCTTCTATGAATAAACTGTATAACAAAGACTTCAAAAAATCGAAAGTGACATAATATTCAGAGTTTGAAATTATCCCCCCAAATTTTAAACATTGCCTGGAAAAATTTCTYAGTTTTTTATTTAAAAACTTCTTGACTTGATTGTTTATTGTTCTCATACTCTTTTCTTCTGGATTCTTTTCTTTATGCATATGCCATATTGGTTAAAAAAAAAAAGGCTCTAATTTTAATTAAGTTTAATTTGCAAATATAATGAAGATAAATATGGCAATGATTTAGTATGTGTAAAAGTTTTCTTTAAGATTTTTGATAAGTAGGGATTTTCTGTAGCTTACTTTTGAATAGATGTTTATGTTATTTCTGCCAGTATTACTTATTTAAATATTGAAAATCTGAATTAGTGCTATGATGAATACATTTCTTCTTCTTTTTTTTAATTGGTAATAAAAGCTAGAGCAGGAACTGGAGCGGTCCCGGAAAAAGCTGGATCAGTCAGAAGGCAGTCGAGAAGCCCTTTTGTGTCAGGTAGCTATTTTTGTGTGGTCAAAATCCTCCTGTTTTAATCCTAGGCAAGGTCTGAGTTGTCATGCTCTATCTGTCTATTTTGTACTCTGCTAACATTGTTTTGGGGAAGCAAGAAAAAGCATGGAAAGAAAGTATCAGTAAGATAAGAAGAGTCTAAAATACATGGATTGAGGTCTATTTTTATTTTTCATGCTTTCAAGCTTTTAAAATAGTTATGATACTGTTTCAATGCATAAACACAGACTTYGTAATGATCCTTCATAGTGTCTTCTAGCATAACTTATATATTAATAAATATTCCCTTGTCTGTACAAGAGTGCAAGGGACATGCAGGGACATAGAAATTTTTGTCATTATGTATTTTATTGTGCTAGGAAAATAAAACATGCTCCAAACAGTGCCTGTTAATGTAGATGTGATAGAATCTAAAAAATGTATGAACCTGGATTATAGCATYAGGAAAGTAACTATTTTCCTAAGTTTATTGAATTCTTGCAGAGAAGTTGGGAGGAAAAAAAGAGTTAAAATAAATGAGAGTAACTGGCATATGGATGAGTTAGCATTAGCTGTTTGTCTTGAATATCTGGCAGATGTTTGAGATGGATATGTTACTGTTTTAAATTTACCTCCTTGTGTATGGAATGTAATAGTATATCACATACATTCTCCAATAGATGTGTGCTAAAAGTTATTTTCCTTTGGTTGTAATATGACATATTTTCTTTCAAAAGTAATTAATTGTATAAAATGTCATCTTTGTGTTAAGATGTGATAGAAAGGAATAAAACGTTAAAAGCCCCTATATTTCTTAAGAATATGATATACTTAGATATTATACACTTAATGAACAACATTTACATAAAATATGTTGTCAAATTTGTATAGATTTTTTACTAGCAATGCAATATTAAAGTTACAGTTACAACATGTAAAATGATTGAACTGAGTTTGGTCTAGGGAAGTTAATACACTGCTGTTACCAACCTAATGAGATAAAATGGTTCATTTTGAATAGTTGTTTGACCTACACCTAGGAACTGTTGTTGTTGGTAGTTGTTCGGTGTACCTGCCAACCTTTGTGTCTCCTGTGTGTATAAAATTATAGGTAATAATTTTATAAACAAATCTCAAGAGTGCTCCAGTTGGCGCTCTTGAGATTTGTTTATAAAATTATTACCTATGTAATGCTATGTAACGTTTTTGTTATTGTTATGCTTTTGCTTTTTTTAAGCAGCACCCTATTTATTCTTTATTCTGGATTTTTATTAAGCACTTTGTACTTGTGTGTATGTTTCAGATTCAGGATCTTCGTTCCCGACTCTTGAGAGCAGAAGAGGATCGTGTGGAATTGCAACATCAAATTTCACATGCTGCTCTGCATCGCCAGAGCTCCCAGGATGAACAAGAAGAGAAGAGAATTAGAACRGGTACAGCTCTCTCACTTTGCAGTGGATGTATTATTTACTCTAGAAACTAATTCTGCTTAACCTCAGTCCAGTTCCTCTGCTGTTTGAACTAAAACAGTTGATTAACAGCTCACGTTTATAAAGTTAATTAGTACCAATATTACCCATAAAAATCCATGATGAGAATAATTGTAGAATTGTATTACTAAGAAATAGTATGATTTTCAAATTAGGAAATGATTTTTTTGATAAAATCTTGAATTTGTAGTTTATCGCAGAATTTCATTGTCACCAAAATTTTCCCCATGGTTTCTTCCCTTCCCTGTTCTCTTCTTTATTTGCCTTTTTTATCTAAAACTATCTTATCCAAATGACCAGATAAGAATAAGCAGACAATTACATTCTCATTTAGTAGAATGTTATGGTGTACATGTTGCCTTTTTTCACTGATGTCTTGATTAAAAACAAGAATTGAAAAATAGTCAYGTGGAGAAAAAAATGGTGAAAAGACAAATGAAGAAACAAATATGAGGAAACAAAAAATAGGTGGTATGTTTTATATTCCCACTGTTTTATAGTAGTTGAAAGACATGAGAGGGAGAAGCAAGAACTGGAGAAACACATTTTGGAGCTGAAAGCAAAGCTGAATCATAACGCTGTAATGTCAGAAGTAGAAGAACTGAAGAGATGCTTGGAGCGTAAGGACAAGGAGAAAGCACAGCTTGCAGAACACATACAGGTAACTTTTCCTTGTAAATCATTTGATAGATGATGTTCTAGATTAGAGACAAGTAAGAGCAAATGTTTCACTTCTCTAGTTTTATCCTATAGATACCTTTGAAAGGTGGACTGAATTTGCAGAGGATTTTCCTTTAAAAAAAAAAAAGTGTTCCAAAAAAAAAAAAAAACCCTTAGATAATGAAGAAAAACAAAAAACAATAACAAACACCCTGTCTAGGAAGAGGCAAGTAGAACTCATTTGATGCCCAACATTTGTGGCCTGGCTAGCCGATTCATTCCTACACAAGTCCAGGTTAACCTGAGACATTCTGTATTCTTTGGTTTGTTGGACTTGAGAAATTCCAATGACTCTGGCAGCAGGAGTCAATGGGATGCAAACCACAGAAAGTCTTTTTAAATACCACTGCTGGCAGAGCACTCTTTTGGGAGTGGGCATGGGGTTCTAGTGCTCCTTTGTGCTCTGTGGACATACTGATGAAAAAAGGCTCAGATAAGGTCACTGCTGCAAGTAAAAAAAAAAAAAAAAAAAAAATCTTTGACTTCTCTGATTGTCTCAACAGAAAATACTTTGTACTTCTTATCTGCTTCCCACTATCATTCCCCTACAGAGGCAGTAACAGGAAAATAACTACTTTTTTGTTGTTGTTGTTACATATTTTTCTTCCAGTAGGACATCAAGGAACACAAGGATGTGGATTTCTAAACTTATGTACTAACAAAGCCTTTTGTCAAGCCTGTTCTAACAGCTGCTCATATCAGATAGTCAGAATCCCAGTTGGAAGTGACCAGTCATGTTTGATTTGAGTGTAATTTGTCTTTGGTTAGTGGGAAGGATGTGACTCCTTACCTCTGGTGCATGTACATGTGATGATATAAATTCCTTTTGATTTATTTAAATGGCATTGTTTTCAGCAGTTTATGTTCCGAGTTGTACATTTAGTCCTAGTTGCTTGCCATAAAATCACAGCATGATATAAAACGGGAAGGGTAAAATGTATTATGTATTTTTATTTATTTTTAAACACATGAACTCATGGTTAGGAGTGAGTATACCTGAACTTGCTTCTCCGAGATATTTAGACGTTGCAAACATATATAACTATTTTAAGTGTATTGTTCTTTATGGAACTACTTGGAAATAACCTAGACCTGGCTGTTATCGATAAAAGCTAAACATATAATGCCTGAATTTTAGTGATAAAATATAAATACTCTGTTTTCTCCATTTGTGTCTGCAAACTCTCATGTTACTCCAAAGCAATAGGAAGTGAGTATGTCTAAAGAGATATGACTTCTAAATTTTTTACTTTCTGCAAAGAAACTAGATTTGCACATGAAAAGCCATTATAGTGTCTTTGGCTCTTGTCAGCATTTTCTTTAGTTTGTTTTAGCTCTTTCTAAAATCTTTAATATATGGGAAGAATATTTGCACTGAACACTGACACTCATGCCATTCTTCTTCCAAGCTGTTAGGGAATATAGACCTAAAAGAATATGTGGTTCAAACTTTATGGTACATTGTCTAGCTTATGAAATCATTTTATTCGCTAAAGATTTCTTGTTCGAACTATGTCAAAAGAGTTACCCTATTACTCAGTGCATAACAGCTGAAGATTACTTTGTTAAAAGCTTGCTAGCTTGGAGGGGAAAAAGATTTGTTTATTTAAGAATAGAATCTATCCATAATAAAGATGTCTCAGTCTTCATTTATTTTTATCCTCATTAAAACTCATTTTTATGTTTTTTCTTCTGTAAAGATGRAGTGTTTAGTCAATAATGTTCAGTTTGAGTCAATTAGGTCATCTGAAAAGCAGTAACACTGTTTTAAAATAAAAGAAATACTCGTGAGAGAAAATCGTAACTTGCCACCCACAAACCAGCTGATAACTGTATTGCTGTGTCAGTAGCTTTTAAATTCAAAAATAGTGCTATAGATGCAATCTTTGTCAAAGTGAAAAGAATTAAACCTATATAAAACCACGTATCAACCTTAAGAAAACTGTTTTATCTTTGTTTAGGAAAAATATGGATAAAACTGACTTTGTGCAATGTATCTTTTACTGAAGGAATAGGATTTTTGACAGAATGTATGCATTTTATCTTTCTATTTGATTTTGCACTTTCTTCTTCAACTTACCAATCTTCATTAACCTTCAGAGCCTGTTGTGCTTGTGTGAAAGCTTCAGACCTTGTGGATCAATGGTTATTGATGGTTAGATACATCCTGATGGTGAGAGATGCAGATCCGACTGTGATGAATAAACTAATATTAGAGTTCTGTATTCAGCAAAGATTAGTAAGAGAAATAATTAAGTTCCTGACAGCACTGCTGAAAGTCATAACAGAATGACAAGCAGAGTGATTCTTATTAGAAACCAGTGACTGTACTGAGAGACAGGGCAAGAAAAGGGATGAAGGAGAAAATTATAGACAGGTCTACTTTAGGTGACTAATAGAACTACTGCAGTGGGGTGCAATGTGGTTTATTGTATTTTATCATTGTGGGATGTTTGCACATGATAACTGATATAAGGCATTTGGTTTTGAATTACAGTAAATTGTGCCAAATGTCTTAGCCTTCTTTCTAGCCTAACTTCACCTGTTTCTAAGTGTTAAGAGGAACTTTGCACTGAATACATGGTATGTTGTGTTTTCTGTGCTATATACTCTCTACTCTGTGTCAAAATAAGTAGGAGTTTTAGAGAGGCATTAAAATAGGGGTAGAACAGCCTTTCTGAATGGATCAAGTTGCCAGAACAATTTTGGCTAAAGTAGTGAGGTGTCTATCATCCTCCTTGCACCCTGAGRTATGGCTGTACCCATTTGCTGTGATGTACAAATTTGGGTCCCTTAGCATTTGATGCCTAACARTAAGAAGTGAGAAGGGCACTGCTGTCCCTAAATGTTGCTGTTTGAGAGTATTTGGCATTGACCATCACAGTCGAATGCAAGCATAAACATTGGTTGTGAAATATTTTGCTACTGTAAAATAAAATATGGGTTTCATATCGGATTGAGAAGTGTAATACTATATATCCAGCTTAATTATCAACTACTACTAGTAGCAGAGATGGCTTATAATTTCCATTCCTTTTCAAGTAATGGCTGAAGTATTCCTTGCAAAATGAAACTCTAGAATTGTACTTCCACAACTCAGTACTGCAAAGTAAAATGTTCTTCCAGTGATAACAGTCTGTGTGTTGACTAACAAAACAGTCTTAATTCTGGTAAAATCAAAAAAGGGGAATTAAAACTTATATAATATTTTAAATTGCTAAATGGAGTTTTGTTCCGCATTAGCTGTATACTATGTGCCGACACATCTGCAAAAAGTAGTGTCAATGCAGCACATGAACAGTAAAGAGGGACAATACAGGACCGAAGGGCAACTCCTTATACCTGACCTGTCCTCAAATACAGCTCGCTTCCACGAAGCATCCTCATACTTGCTGGGCTTTCACAGTATTTCATTTATATGTATGCTCTGTGTGCTCATATATGTCATGAACCTTCCATGCACCTAATGGATGCCTTAGATGTCCCTACTTGAGTAAGGGAGTTGGACTAGATGATCTCTAGAGGTCCCTTCCAGCCTCAACCATTCTGTGATTCTGTGTAATACAGCACACTTTGCTAAGTGTTATACCCCTTTCAGACAGTCATTGAACAACTTTCTTTTTCTGGAGGTATGAATAAAACACTGCCCTGATATGCTTGATATTCTTACTTGTGGCAATTGTCCCCCTCCTGTGGGCAKAGTGCACATGTATCCTTGCTGTTAGGACAGCAAATGCTATCCTGAAAAGACTCCTGACGATTTATGGCCTCTCTAAGGAAGAAAAAAAAAAATGTGGCAGGGCATTTATTGAACCTGTCATTCTACATATTATGTCTGAGAAGTAGATTACTCTTTCCTAGGCAAAGTACTCTTCCCTTCTCTATTCTGAATGGCATCCTGTTTATTTCAGACTATGTCTCTAATTTGTTTAAGCTCTTCTGAAAACTGACTTCTTCTCTAAAGTATTTCTGTCCCTTGAAGCTAAATAGCATCTTAGACTGACTACAGAGCAGACATCTTAAATCATTCTAAATTATTAATGAATATATCAAATGGTATGAAGTCAGTCTGGATGGGCCTGAAATACAGGATGCTAATATAAATTTCTACTTGACGTGCTTAATAAAATTCAATTTTGGTAGTGCAGCATCGATAACTGATTTCTGAGTATACTTTTGGAGGYAGGTTCATGAGGATGCCTCATGACATTATGAGACTTGGAGGATGTCAGGAACTCCTGACTTTAGGAGACTTTCCTCATAAAGCCAGATGTTCAATATATGCCACTATTTTTAAAGTACTTGGCTTCATTCTTTTTTTTTTATTTTACTGTGTTTTGAGTACGTTCCTCATCCATTCCTCGTGATCCTACTCATCAGTTCAGTGTTACTACTTCTGCTTGCTGCATTTCAAGCTAATAACTTGCAGTTTGTTTTAGAAAAGTCTACCAAGCTACTGTAGTCTGTTGCTATTCAGATCTTTCTATACTACCCTTGTGCTGATGCTTCCGTATAAGTTTATATACTGATTTCTGTTCTGCTGACTGTTTTCTTTCCTTGCTATTTTTCTTTTCTCTTGTCTGTATTTATTGTGMCTCTTGTTTTATTCTGTATTTGCACATCAAATAGTAAGATTTGGTCAATGATTCCTTCTTGCACAGATGGACAATGAAATAAACAACTAGAAGAGGTACAATAATAAATAAGATATGGGATAAAATAAGAATGTATTTTATATCACATGCTAATACCATGCGAGATGTTGTTATATAATATGAAAAGCTATGGGACTTTTTTGTTTTTCTTTTTAAACCACTGCAGATAGGTTAACAGTATTTTCACTGATAGTCAAACCATCTTTTAGGCCATTGATATTTTAGATAGGGATGTAATTTAAGCATCACTCTATTGTTTGGAGAGGCTTCCTAGTGTGTATCTTTAAGGTTTGGATTTTYATGATTTGTTACTCTAATTTCAGGTGTTAATGTCTGACATGGAAAACAGAGAAAAGCAGCAGCAGCAGATGCTGGACCAGCTGAAGGAAATACAAAATTCCTACAAAGCTTGTGAAAGTGGACGTAGGCAAACTGAACTCCAGTCTGCTGAGCTGGCTCAGCAAGTTGAAGAGAGCGCCAAGGAAGCAGAGCGGTACCTCATGGARCTCAAGCAGTCCGAGGCACTTAGGTTAGAGACAGAGAAAAAAAAAGAGGACTTGAAGGTGAGAGCACAGGAAACCATCAGGCAGTGGAAGCTGAAATGTAAGAAACTGGATCGTGAGATGGAAAAACAAAATGAAACTGTTAATGACCTGCTGAACAAGAACAGTCAGGTGAGAGAAATATTTGTGACTGTGTTTATTTTTTGTTTGTCTTTTTTACCCTTTCTGTGCTGTTTAGAATTAAAGATATGGAGTTTATGTAAGCTGTGACTCACAGTCTACCTTAAATTCTCAACTGAAGCTTCTTGGCGGACTTCAAACCAGCTAATCAATGGCAATTTTTTAGTTATTATTGGTCTGAGATGAACTGATATAAAAGCTCTCAAGTAGAGAGTTCCAAATTCTGTATTTTATCTGCAATTTATTCCAGTCTTTGCACTTATCCAAAGCTTTATTTTGTAAAAATGAAAGGAAAGTTTCTTCACTAATGTTGATTTTTATACTGTTAACTGCATAAGTATTTAAGTCGGTTTTAGTTAACATTTTGAGGAAATTGTGCCACATTTTTTCATAAACTTTTAATCACATTAAGTTATAACTCGTGTTCCAAGTTATGCATCGTGTCAAAGCATCATTCTCTTTGTAGTGAATCCGTCTTTCTTTGCATTTTCTGGGGGCTGGGTCAAAAGATGTCTGATCCTATCATGGCCAGGATAGTGCTAAGCTTCATGTCATGAGCATTACTCTAAATCTGCATGCCATGATGCTGAAGTGTATGGTATTGTATGGCTTAAAATCATTTTTATAGTGTTGTGCACCCCTTTTTAACGTATTTTTTGGGTGGCATGCATTCCATGTGGAAATTACTAAATCTCATAGACCTGATCTACTTTGTCTTACTCAAAGATCGTAATTTTCAGCAGATATACATTGTGCAGTGTGGTCAGTTTCCATTCATTCTGTGTTGTCTAATTTAATAATATTTTTCTCAGCTTGTTATATATCCGGTATATGCAAGTACAGTCAAAACTACAGGAGAAGCCACAATGCGACTAATCCTTAACGGAAGTTAATAARTTCTAGTAGATCTAAAATGTCCTTCCTCCTGGGGTTGCTATTTCTCTTCTGAATTCCCTAGCTTGCTCCATGGTTTCTGCTATCCTGCTATTTAAGACTGAAATTCCATTTAGATTTGCGACATAAGATTCATTGACGTGTTTTTTTCCTTTGTTCTTAACATTTTCTACAACAAATGCATACAAATGTTAAATGCAGTTGTTTTGGTTTTACCTCCATTTAAAAAAAAACAGCTTCAATCTTGTTTCTTATTCTAAAAGAATATATTTGTCATGTCATAATGTTGCCAAAAACTTGAGATGAGTTCTTCACATCTGAAGAACATCTCTTTATTGGAGGATATCRAATATCAAATAAACTGCAAGTCATTATGGAAGAGGAAAAAAAACCACAAATGACACTTCATGTCCTCTGCAATATCACAGACTGTTTCCGTATGAGGGTATAAACCATCTAGATGCAAAATTTTGTGATAAGCTTCAGTGAACTAGATGAATTTAATTTAGCTGACTTTGAAATATATAGACAATTCAATGTCTGAGGGGGAAAAAAAAAAAAAAAAAGGCAAGAGAAGAAATGCTCGTGTGATGTCCTCGGTTCCGGTACAGACCTTCAAGAAGGTGATGGCAAACTTTCATAATCGGATTCCAGGAGTTGTTTGCATTTATGAAATATGTTCCAAATATTTGCAGATTAGTTATCAGAATGTTGAAAATTGCTATTTTCCCAGGGGGAGGGGGAGGAGTCACTCCCTCTCCTGCCCCTCATTCCCTTAAAAAAAAAAAAAAAAAGAATTTTTTGTTGCTCTGTGTAAGTAAAGAAGTTAAAGAAGTTCTTTAAGCTAGTTTAAAAAAATCCGATAGTTTGTATGATGCATCAAAAAAATATCTTCTAGTCTCTTTATCACTTTTGTTATAGCAACAAAGATATGTGTTTTGATGTGATTTGTGGCAGATGTAATATGAATTCCATCTTGATTCAAGCAGAAAGTTTAAAGAATTGTCCCAACTCAGGAGCCTTGGTCAGTTAAGCACAGATCTAATTTCAAGAACACCTGTTCTACGCCTAAATTATTAAGAAAAGTTGCATACATGTGAATTGAACTCATATCAAATAAATGTTTTGTACTTTCACAGAGCAAAATGTGTTACTTTCTTGGATAGTGTCTTCCAACAATTTTTCTGAATTACCACATATGCCATGGATTTCTTTTTCGTATTTTCTAGGCCCTGAAGGAAAAAGATGATCTCAAAAGTCAGCTTCTCTCTGCTATTCACCAAATAGAAAATCTTCAGAAGGAACTGAATGATGCCCTTACTAAGAGGGCCCAGCAGGAAGAGGAACTCCACTGCAAAGAGGTAAAGCTGAAGGAGATGAAGTCTCACCAGATATCTCTAGAGGAGGAAATCAAAGAAGTCCGAGGTACTGTATATAAGTTGGAGAATGAGTTGAAAAAGCAGGTCTTGGTACAAAATCAGATGCAAGYTGAAAAGGAACATTTAGAAGGAGAACTTGCAACCACTAACTTGATCCATGTAAAAGATCAGGAAAGACTCTTAGAAATGCAAGCAGACGTAAAAAACTTAAGTGCAATACGTGTGGAACTGACAAACAGAATAGCAGAAGAAGAGAAAGCCAAAAAGGAATTACATAAGACCCTCTCCGATCTCCAGAAGCAGCAGGAATCTAAACATCAGGAGATGACTTCAGCTAACAGGCAACTGAAGATGGAAAGAGAAGTTCACCAGCAGGAGTTGGCAGATCTTAAGTCGGAGTTACAGAACGTTAAAATCAAAAATGAGCAAAATGTTCAGGAGTTGATGAAGCTCTTTAAGCAAGAAAAAAATGATGCAGAGGCTCAGATTAGAATGTTAAAGGTATTCTGAATAAGTGTACTGCCATTTTTTTCCTCTATTGAATGATGAAGTTAACAAAGTACTGGATTTAAAATATTTTAAATGTATGTATTCTATTGCAGGTCATTGTGGAAGTTCATGGTAAAAACATACGCTGATAATAAATCTAGGTCAAAAGCTCTTTCTAGTTTCA
This sequence comes from Nothoprocta perdicaria, assembly GCF_003342845.1. Classification (NCBI taxonomy): domain Eukaryota; kingdom Metazoa; phylum Chordata; class Aves; order Tinamiformes; family Tinamidae; genus Nothoprocta; species Nothoprocta perdicaria. The sequence continues at coordinate 1,888,929 of NW_020455788.1, read as the reverse complement.
AAGTAACCAAAATGTGATCCATGATCATGATGGTGGGATGAATATTGATAGTGAATGTTGTACCAAAGCCTGATATTAAGAAAATATACTTTCTGTGTTTGTTTTGCGAAAACATGACTTCCTTGGACTTTTAGTTTTTATGCATTTTTTTACAGCTCCGTGTCTATAGAGTGGGATACCTGAGGGAAATGGATTTTGTAAGATAGTAGGGTAGGCAACTTTATTTATGAGTGCACAAAATGACGAAGTGTGATACTTATCAAAGGCTGGCTGTAGGTACACTGAAAAATATAATCTTAACAACCTGTGGGAGCATCTGATAAAGACAAATCATTGCACTGGTGATTTTGTTCCTTTTTGCCTGAATTCCTCATTGCAATTAGATTTTACTTGGAAAGTAAATGCCAAGTAAAAATGGGCAGACTTTTCTTCCAAGTTAAGGTGAACTTGGCATGCTTTTTAACAAACAGTTTAAAATATTGTTATTTTGAAGACTGAGGTTAGGGAAATCTAGCAAAAACTTTATTTGTGAAACTTACTATCAGGCTGGTAAATATTTTATAAGCCCAGAAATGATTGTTGGTTGCCATTACAGTGGCAGTCTTGACCTTATTTTGTGCCTCAGCCTTTTTCCACAGCATATACAAAAGTCGGGCAAAATATGTTACATTGTACCAAAGTTGTTAATAATGAAAACTTAACTATAAGGGTTGTTTAAGTTGGTTTTGCTTAGGGAATAAAGGTAAGATATAAAATTTTCCTATGACCCTGAAGCCTAATCTTAGCTCAAGTAAGAATTTCTATGAGTGAGCTGCAGACRATAGAGGTGCGGAGCCCTGTGTTTACAGGAGCAGCTACTGCTCAGCTTGTAAAAAGAAGTGCTATGTGATCCCWTACAGCTCTTTCTCTCTTGTAGGCYCTGTGTGATACTTTCTGCTTTACCTTTCTATGATTTTCTGTAGTGCTACACTGGACTGTCTGTCTGCAAATTYTTTATAGTACAGTTACCATCAGAAAGGATTGAAGAGGATACAAAGCTTTGTAGGTGTATTGATAGTAAACATTTTAGGCACTGGAATCTTCTCTTTGTGGACACTAAAGTTCTTTCTTTAAATTAGCCCTTGGAGGAGATTTTATTCTTCACATGAGTTCTATTTTTTAACCTAATTTATAAAACTTCTCCCCTTCWATTTCTTCTCTGTAAAATTAATATTTAAGATGTAATTGGAAGAATAGAATTACTTATTTTTCCTCAGGAAAGAATTTAATCCACCAGTTTATTTTTGTGTGTAACTGGGACTCACAATACACTAATCTGAAATTATTTTCAAGTAATATATGCATAATTTTCTTCTTTGCTTTATGTATTTTTTGCATTCTATAGCTAATGTGATGAATTTTGCAAATTTGCCAGTTTCAGTCAGTTTTCAGTGATTACATTTATATGTTGTGCATTACATAAATAGGCCCAAACCCACAGATTTGTAGACATTACGAATACAAACTCCCTGAAGCTTTTTCCTTGCAATTGTGAGTTTAATATTTAGCCTTAAAATGAAATGACACAGCTATAAACTTTCTGATTCCAGATGAATTTGGTAGTGGAAAAGTTGTGTAAGCACCAGGCTTCTTAAGATGATGTCAGCTGATGAGTGTAGCAGAGTTATACTGCAGAATCTGAGACTTCGATTTTCTGCTCTTAAAAACCTTGAATTGTGCTAGGCTTGAATGGCCTTGCAGAATTTTGCAACATACCAGGCAGACATCAGTATTCCTTTAAACTAATCAATCTTATTTTGGACTCTAGGTTTCTGTTGTTGATAATGTGCTTGACTTCTCTAGATTGTAAAGGAAAAATCCATATTGTTTAGCTTTTTTGACAGCACTAATAAGTTGTTACAGTAGTTAATCACAAACCAGTCATATGAGGCCATAGCATACAAGAGTTTTGACTGTATGAGTTGCTTAATATATATTTTATGTTTTCATACAAATGATTACACTTACTGTAACTTAAATGTAAAAAAAATGACATAAAATCATTCATCCCTGATTGCATCCCATGTACCTGATGGTCTGCAGTTTGGGAATGTTTTCAAATAGCTCAAATACTGTCTTTGTTCTCCTATTGTCATCAGATGGAGCTTGCAGAAGAGAAAAATATAGTCAAGGCTCAATGTCGGCAACTGGAAAAGATAAAAGTTGAGTATGATAAGCTGACAGAAGAATTAACCCAGAATGAAGAGGAAAATATAAAACTTAGGCAAAAATATGAGTTTGTAAAACAAGAATTGGAGGAAAAGGTAAGTGTACCTGTTTTTCTCGTTCTAAYTTGTTAGTCTCTCAGATCTTTTCAAATGTAATCAAATTTATTTACAAATACAACAAACAAACTAAAGAACGTGTATAAATATAAATCAGATAAGATGAAAGAGCTTTAGCCAGGACATGGATTATATCCCTCAACAGGCAAGGAATATTGATCCTGTTGCATTCCGTAATTCTAATATGGGTAACTAACATATCCTACCAAATTCCTGTTTCTTTATATTTTTATATAAGTATATATAATTTTATGAAAATTATTTCCTGATTGAATATTTMAAATATGACAAACAGATTTTTTCAAACTTTCCAAAGACATTTTGATCCTGCTGCTATTTGTTGTTGTTCTTGTTTTTTTGTTTGTCATTTTTTTTTTCTAGAGATACATGCCCATCTTGTTGCTTARTATTCAGCTTATCCATGTGTTGGATACCCATTGCTGGGTATTTGCCAGCATTCTCACTACTTTTAATTTTTCTTCAGCGTTTCTGGTAAATCCAGAGTTTTTGTAGTCCTTTCATCTTTTAATGAACTCTTTTGTTTTCTAAAGTTTTATTTTTGGTTTACATGATTAGTCCCCTAACATTGCATTTTAATATGGTTTTTTTATTTATGTCAGTATATTGTATGCAATGCTCCTTATAGGTTAAATTTCTTCTGCAACATTCTGATTTTAGATGAGTATTTCTGTACATAGAGATTTTATTGCCAACACTGAAAGATTGTTTCTCATCTTTGACAAATTTAATTTGATGTGTAAATTAAATAAAGGATCAAATTTGYGTCCTGCAAGAAATTGCTTATAATTTTTCCATGATATCCTTTTTTTTAAAAAAAAGAATATCTGAGCCTTTAGCTGTAAAGTTCTTACAGCTGTAYGTCAATTTAATAATTTCTCATTCTTTTAAAAATAAATTTTGTCATATAATCATTTATCTTAGCCCAGTACAAGAGAATTCTTCCTTCACTGCTCATGAAACACTGAACAGTCATCAGAATAGAGATGCTCATGGGCATTGTAGATTCTTTGTGAACTTTGTGGATTTTTTTCAATTTAATTTTAAACTCTTACTTTGATATTGTGTACTTCATTTATAATAACAATAGGTGTTCAGTTTAAAACCTAATGAGATTAATTTTGGGTGTAGATAAGGTAAAGAGACTGCTTGTAAATATTACATATTACATCATATTTAATGGTTRTTCAGGCATTGTATCACAATATGAAATGCTTTGCTTTCCTCTCCCTGGTCACTACTCTCAGGTATTATTCTTTGAATGCTTTTTCTTGGAGAGAGCATAGATTGCAAATACAGTTTTGTTTCAGGGATCTTTGTGTTAAGAATAAAGATGAAAAGAATAGTGTTGCTTGTGGGCTTTTTATCTACTGATGAAAAAGGATTTTATGATATATTGTGTGGTTTTAACTTTGAAAATGGGCTTTGGTGGTTGATGATTTTGGATTCAATAGCAGTTTCTACCTAAYTGATTTGCAAGTGAATAAAGGCACTGGAGAGAGGAACAAATGAATAGGATAAGAAGGTGTTATATTACATGGCAAAGATCTCAGCTCAGTGCTCAAGTGAGGTCAGTGTGAGTTTAAGACAAAAAGAAGTATTGGTATGTTATTAATGTAAGAATTTCTTTGTTTTGCTTTGCTTCTTTTGCTCCAGGWTAAACAAATTAGCAATGAAGATCATCTGAGAAGGATGGATGAAGCCAGACTGCAGTTCAAAGATCAGCTGCATCATTTCGAAATGGAACAGGAATCCATCCTAACAATGATAGGAAAYGAAATTGATGCCGCTTGTGAAATTCTTTCCCGAGACTCTGCGGAGAAATTCAAAGTAATTTTAAGGTTTAAGTCTCCTGTAGTTATCTCCTTGGATACTTGTAGTAGAATTTSTTCATTGTTATCTGAGGAAGACATATTTGGTATAGATAACTTATAAAAAGTAAGATGATTGATGTTTAGCAGGTAGAACTGCATGTTGCCATGCACTGGAGTGAGAGACTAGGAGGATCTGCCTCCTAGTGTTTACTGTTTTATTTTGCCAGTAATTTTTGTCAGTTTGTTTTGTGTGCTGGTGTGAAAGGATCTTATATCAGGTTAAAGTTCTTTTTTTTTCCTTTTTATTTTTCCTTTCTGTGCTTCTTTTCTTTTTTCTTTTTTTTTTCCAAAATAAAAGCTAGAGATGAAAATGCTTTCTAACCTGCTCGCTGGTTTAGATTTCACTGCTTCCTCAACTGTCTCGTCCTGCCACCTTTTAATACTTTATAAATATGTGTTAAAGAAACAGATTTTTTTTAATATTGATGAAAAGGTAGTTTCTAAGCAAGTGCCAGACACTTTTCAGTGTAGTAACTCTTAAAAGTATATTAAAATTCAGGATATAACAGCTTATTTTTTACTTTATTGTGTCTCTAAACAAAATCTACCTTTAAGTATGACTAATTCATAGTTAAGCAATTCTTTCAAAACACTTGTAGATATGATTACCGGATTGGATTCTCAGCAAAGAATATTTATCTGGGGATTTTTATTAAGTAGAAGAATCTTTCTTTTGTGTTTCTAATTCCTTTTTCTATGCCTATTCCTTTCTCTCGCAATTCCCCATAGGCAATATCACTTACACCTACGTTGCTGAATGATCCTCATCGCTGGTTAGCAGAAACAAAGGTAATACCGATTTCTTTCTGAAATGATTATTGCCAAAATTCTACTGAATAAGCTAGTATCCAACATCTATAATTACTCAGTAGAAAGTGTTTGGAAAGGCAAAGGGGAAGAGGCAAAAGAGAACAGCATTCCTTTGACAGCAGCAGTTTTGGTACTCATAGATTATTATTTCAACTGTTTACAAAACCTGGAATATGATTCTATCCAAAGATACCTATAGCCAGATTTTTGCAAAAATTTCCATTAATATATGTATAGTCTTTAGATCAGCATTTCCYGCTCTGTCAATTGTTTTGGGATAAAAAAACCATGAGAATGTAGCCAGGAGATTTAAGTTTCTCTTTTGGGGTTATAACAAGACAAGAAATTATCTTTTTGAAATAAGACTGTTCTTTATTAATTCTAAAGAATAWTAGAATGTATTCTTGGAAAATGAGCTGTTTTCCTTCTTCATTTCAAGTTTCTGAATCCTATAATGGCATGTATATATGCTTGGAAACATCTTTAGAGGGATTACTGGTAATATCTAACCTTTATTTTCATTTTGTAACTCTGTCCCYCTACCTCTTGAAGACAAATTTAAATTGTTGGCTTGTAAGCTAATTTATTGATGAAGATTATTGATGTATGTGCTTTACAGACCTGGCAAAGAGCACTTCATAAGCCTATATTTGTCAGATAAGATTCCTTAACTAGCAGAGGTGAAACTAGAAAGAATGAGAACTTAAAATCCATATTTCATTAGTCTATGTTTACGTACTCCATATGTGAAAAGTGAAAAAGATAGGTATTTAAGAAATAAATCTGAAAATATCTTGCTACTGTAGGTAGTCACTTCCATTTCTGGTAATTACAACTGCAAATGAATATTTAAAAGCTGCAATTGTCTTATTTTTTCCCCCTTTCTTTTTTGCATCTAGTTCAAGGGAGGGAAAATTTGTAGTAACTACCTTGGTACCGATCTTTTCTTAACATAAGTATTCTGTTCACATTGTCAGCTGGTTTTGAAAATGARTTAGTTGCTAATTGTCTCTTTTTCAGAACTGGCTTGTTTGCTTCATCTGGCTATTGATCCTTCTTACTGGGTAGCTGTACTTTCTAGAAGCTACAAATTTGCTTCTTATACAAATAGCCTTTCAGAAGTGACTTCTGAAAGTTACTATTAAATACACAGCTTGCATCCAGTATTATTCATAAAAATTTCTGTCTGCAAGTAATATTTTGATTACCATTTCATGCAGTTTAAAACATATTAGGGATATTTCTTTAATTTTCATTTTTGCGTGCTTTGTTCTCTGTATATTTAAATTGCTTAGATTTCATGAGTATCTCTGTCTACCTTTGTTACATAAATTGTTAAGGGGAAGAATTACTTTGCTATYTGTCACACTGTTCAGGAAGATGTCAGTGGGTGGCAGAGTTTGACATTAGTCTGAATCTTCCTACTGTTTTGTGATGTCCAGATCTGCTACATTTGTGTAAAATAGCTTATATTTGAAGTTAGGGAGAAAAAAAGTTTGTAACCTGGTACAGGGAAAAAAAAAAAGTACAGACCTATAGTTAATAAACTGAATATATCTCATTTTCTTTCCTTGAGCCCCGGGTCTCTGTGATATAGTATCTTTGCCTTTTTGGGTTCAGAGTATGTTAATACTTGAGCCTGAGTGACACAGGACTTTTTTTCTAGTTAAAGAATTGAGTCATTAATATACATTTGTAGTCTTCTTTTAATACTGCTACATTTACTATATTGATCATAAATTATCTTATTTATGAGCTCTCTTTTCCCTCTTAAATGAATCTTAAATGTTGCCTCTTGCTGACCATAAAGAATTACTGTGACTTCTGATGCAGTTGAATGCTTGAATTCCTTTACTGTAACATGGAGAGAGAAAGATTTTCTGAGATGAGGGAATATCTTTTGGGGTCTATATATACACTGTAATTCAGTGTGAATTTCCATACATATACCTGCAAGTTTATGCTTCTAATATAAAATCCATGCATTGCTTCTCCATTTACAGGTTATCAGCTAAAATATGTGTATGCGTTTTGAGGCTTTTTGAGAGTCGAGCAATGCCCTTTTAATATAACTGAAAATCCTCTTTTATTATTGTTACACAATAATAGCTACAAATAAGGTAGCTATTACTACCTAACAATTTATTGTTTATATTACTGCCTAACAATATTGTGTGCAATCCAAAGGCAATTTGCTTAGGTAACACTTATGCCCTGCTACTTTTATTAGAATTCTTTCCTTTTTACAATCCATATTTTTTTGAATGTAGACTAAGCTTCAGTGGTTGTGTGAGGAGGTGAAGGAGAGAGAAAGTAAGGAAAAGAAGCTGCGATGCTACCTACGGCAGAGCCGAGAACAGCTCAAGCACTTGGCACAGGTTAAGGAGTCTGAACATCAGTCTCTCTTTAAACAAATTAGAAAACAAGAACAACTTTTGGAAGAAGTCCACAGAGAAAAGAGAGGTGAGTTGTTGGATCCATTTTTGTTCTAAGACAATAGAGATATTTGAAATACTCCTAATTAGACTTCCTATGGTGCATAAGAGATGTATGGTTTTTTTTTTTTTTTTTTTGCCAACAACTGCATTTCAGCCTGGTACAATGGCTATATGACACACAAATTTGCAGTGTGGTCAGTGGAAATGATTATTTTTCAACTGTAGTATTTGAGTATATGAAATCATAACCTGAAGTGGAAATTGTAGAAGGGTTTAAGGAAGTACTGATTTATATTTATGCTGCTTTTCATCTGTCAAAAAATTCCAAATATATCCCAAGTTCTTTGCAGTTCTTCCATTGCTTAAATTAGATATACAAAGAACTGGCAAACTTTCTCCTCATCCCCYCTTTTGAATTGTAAAAAGGAGTAGTATAAGCTTTGTTACTAAATAGGATGAATTACAGCATGTTATGTATGGAATACCACGYAAGTCTAGTGTGCTTCCGCTATAGGTGTGTGTTTCTTGCTGTGGAGTTTTGTGGGGGTGCTGGCATCCATACCGACTGCACTTAGCACAAAAGGGAAACCCTACCCAGATTTTACTGAGGGCTGTAGACTTTTAATGGGGGTGGCCCCAGTATTCTTGAGACAAGAACCATTCCTGAATATTAGCCGAGGTACTTGTACTTTATTAGGTAACAGTTTCTTGGAGATGCACTTTGCTTTTAGGATGTTTAGGACTGTCTAGGACTTTTTGCTTATTCTAGCATATCAGGAAAGCAGGAAAGATCTCTTCATTATTTACCTCTTCATATATGTACTAGATTACTTACACTGTGCCACTTGAAGTTTAATTGAGCACATTGTTTAAATGAAGAATATTTCTATAGTAAAATCAAAGTATTTTAGTAAACACAGGTAATTTACAATGTGCCTTTATTTTTCATCTTCAGAAAGTTCTGTATTTTAGTGTTATATATAAATACAGATTTTTTCAAACCATGTAAGAATGGATCCTTGTTAAATATAAAGTTTAATGAAGTGTAAAATAGATCATYAGGAAGAATTCATGCATATCATCAGTTGAGTCATCAGCTCTCTGAGAGCCTCCTCATAATCTGTAACTTTATCTTCAAACGTGTGTTATTTGCCCCCATTACGTTTTTAAAGGGCATTCCGGATGTTCACTGCTCTGATACTTAGAAGTTTCCTTTATCTTCCGAGATGGGATTTCTATTAAGTGGTTGGAAAATTAGTCAGATATTACATGTTGTGTACCTCTCCCCACATGACTAAGCTAGATAAAACCAGAATTAACATCTGTTAATACATACTCCCATATTCCCATAATAATTGGAGATAACATTTTTTGCACTGGGGTGTGACTGTAAAAACGTAACGGTTGGAGAAAAAAAAAGTATAATACAGCTAAAAATTTGTGTTTAGAATTTAAGGTTTGTTCCTTTTTCATCTGCTAAATGGCTGCCAATTCTGTAAGAGATGACTTGAACCAGACTGGATAGTTTCATAAAATATTCAAATTCTGGGCTGTTCCTCAGAGGTAATTTAAGGATAAGTTAGGAGTGTATGTAGATTTTTATTCTTATAGTATTTGAACAAAAGAGTCCTCAGATTACCCTTTGATAAGGATGTATACACCCTGCTTTGTATACTGTGCGGTAAGTTAAGGGAAGATTTAGGTCCTTTCTGTGAAGACRAGAAAGAATTCCTCAAGCAGGAAGGATAAATATGAATTTCCTTGTTATTAAATGGTACATGTGACTTAAGCAGCTTATACAATGCCAGTTAAGGGTAAGTAACATCTCTTAATCACCATTTCATTAATGATTTCAGACCTTTAACGTATCCCCTTTTGTCAGCTCTCTTTTTGAAGCTGAAAATCTTGCTTCATTTTATTTGCATTTTGTTGGCCTATGTATGGAAAACATTACATGCCTCTGCTCATTCTATTCACACACCTCTGTGATCCTTCTATTAAATCATTTTATGAGGCAGTCTGAGAATCTGTAAAGTATCTGAAACATGAATGACTATAGACTTATACCTGCAGCATTCTTCTAAGAAATTAAGTTCTTCTAAGTTCACATCTCGCAGTGTGTTGTGACATAAGGAACAAATTCCTGAAGACATGTTGACTGTATTCAACAAACATTCAAGAGGCCAATAATTTAACCAAAGGTGGTGAGGAAAACACATTTTTAAAAGCAATAGGTGCTTTGCAAGGAAGGATTCTGGACATTCTCCTGTAGCCGAAGGAAACRGGGACCGAAATTTTCATATGAAAAAAAGAAAGCTCATTAGAAGAAGTTCATTCGTGCTGTTAAGATTTAAAATTACTTCAAGACATGCACTGTTTTGAGAATATTCTCAGTGTCCTCTTAGTGTTTTTAACTTCTCCAGTGCTCACTTGCTAATTCGCTCTCTAAAATATATTACACTAGCAGAAGAACAARCTTCTGAAAGCATCAAAATTATGCGGATAGCTGGGAGCTTGACAGTCTGCATTAGAAGGGAAACAATCCAACAAAAGAAAGAGATGGCTAGCACAGTGAATATTGGTCTCAGAGAAAGGAATTATGCAAACGGACACCTTTGTGAAAATGATCAACAAGCAAATGGACTGACCCTGGGCCCAGGGATCAAAATTTCCTTATTTGAGTAGATCCTCTGACAAAATTTTGTCTGAAAGAGTTGGTAATGAAGAGCTTCCCAAAGTCTGAAAACTAAAAGACTGCATGATGAGAGATTCTTTTTACTTTTATTAAAGTTTGACTCTAACCTGAGTAATAAGGATTAAGTATTTCTGCTAAAATTTAGACTTGTTGGTAAACCTAGAGCAGCATTGAAATGTTTTATGGGCTGGTGTAGTCTATAATGACTGATGTCATCTCATTGAACCTTTTTATGTAAAATACTAAACTTCAATATGTTTTCACATCTCACTGTTGTGACAATAACTTTCAGTTGCCTCAGTTTCAGAAGAAATTGGAACCTATTGGATTTTCTGTTTTTATGCTGTCCATACAAATTTTATTCAGGTTGCCATTCAAGGCTTAATACTGGTAACAATAGGCCACTCGTTTTATGAAACTTTATTAAACTAAAAGTTTACTACTTTTTAAGYGTTTTGATAGTAATCACTTCAGATGGATGTAGACTAGGACTAGATCAGACTATAATTTAGTCATGGCTTCTGGTTGCTGACTTTATTATTCTTGGAAAAAACCTTTTCAAGCATTAACAAATGTTTTAAAACATTAACAAAAATAAAACAATTAGTAACAGAATAACAATATCAATAACAATTAACAATAACAAGTTTGTAGAACAAGGCGAATTATTTTCTTTACAAGAACAGTAAGATCCTATCGAGATTTTCTACCTCCACTTTTGAATAAGGAACTTTGAAAGAGAACATGCTTTGATCCTTTAAGCTTGAGTGTTTCTATTGTTATCCTTCATTTGTTTAAAATGATAGCGCCAAGGCCATGTTATAATATTAATAGTGTTTTAGTGTTCTTTGAATAACTATCTGCTAAGATGATCTCCCTGGGGCTTTTGTTGCCATTTTTAATTTAAGTGCACTGGAAACAACACAAATCAGATTAAATTTTTAATTCTATAGTACCTGCTTTGGTTGAGGCTTAGTCACAGTTTAATAGAATGGATTTTAATTTTAAACTSTCTGCTGTGTTGCCGTGGAAAAAATATTAAACTGAAAATAGTTAATTATATTACACTGTGGTGAAAAGTACTGGTTTTCATGGAATAGGGGGAAAGAAAGTAATCCTGTGCCTTCTGTTTAGAATGGACATTCCTGGTTTCCTATAAATGTGTGTGGTTACATTGGTTACCTGACATGTTACAATTTTTGGAATTCCAAGTAAATGGTATTTTCTTCTGTCTACTTCAAGAGACATTGAAGAGCCTCCCCTAATTGCTCATTCGGGGAAATAACAAAAGGGAATACAGCTTTTAATAACACAGTTATAGATCTGTTAGTTTTTTTATAAAACAGAAAAGAAATAAATGCATTTTTAAATTCTCCTAAATAAAGGATGAGAAACAGGATGTATGAAAAGACGACAGGGTGTAGACAATGCACGACAGTGTTTGGGTTTAAAGCCTGGGGTCAGCATATATACCCTTGTATATATGTATATACAGGCATGAAGACAGCAGCTGAAGGACAGCAACCTCAGATGAGAAATGGGAACCACTAGCTGAAGTACTTGGAACAACAGTCAAGGACTTCAGTTATAAGTAGCCATAGGTGTTTCTATAGTTAATTTCCTACTAGTCATTCTTGTAAGAATGACTAGATGTCCCTCCTCTAGTTATTTTTGGTCCATTTAAAAGGCTTTGATCAACCAAAAACTGCTAATTGAGTCTAAATTGAGGATTGTTCAGATGAACTAACTAACTATAACTGCTGCTGAGTCTTCCCAAAGCTCCCATTATAATCTTCATTAAAAGTATTTCTAGAAATTTAATTTTTTTTTACAAAAAGTTGTTTTTTGATTTTTTTGTTTAAATATTAAGGCAAATGGATGACTTAGGTGGTTCTGTTTAAAGGGAAATAGCAAAGGTTTTAAGAGTATTTAGGWCAAATATCCAACAGTTTTAAAAAGTTAGTTTCCTGAGGAAAATTGAAGAAAGAAAGAAAAAAAAAAACACAACTAAACACAGGAAAAATCTCTAACCAAAAGGAGAATGCAGTATAATAAAATGTTAGAAAACAAAAATTTGTTTTTGGATTTTCCAGAGCAGAAAGTCACCGAATAATGACATTCGGCAATGAAGCAAATTATTTTGTGGAGGAAGCTCCTCTATGCTTTCATTTTAGAGTGAAGTACAGTTGACTGCATTGATAGTTCAGTTAATTTTGGTGCAAATGGATGAAATTATTTTCTGCTGCACTTAGAATGATATAGCTTTTAGATGGAACAGTTAATAAAAAAGGACCATGTGCTTGTGGGTRTGGGTGTCTCTGTGCACCAAAGGTGTAGCATGAAATGTTTTTCTGAATATGTGCATAAAAATAGCCCACTAATTTAAATTCACAGAAAAATGAAAAAAAAAAAGCAAAATAGAAAAACTATAACTCAAAATTTGTATGCTGAGCTTCATCCCAAATATCTTATTACAATTTCTTCATGTTTGCTTGTGGGAAAGAATAAAAAGACCTGTGACGTCCACAATAAAGTGGATATGCCTGAAATAGGTAATATGCCTAAAAATAAACTTACTTATTGAAAACGTTAGTTTATTGAAAACGTTAGTTTTCAATAAGTTACTTATTGAAATGTTTCAGGAAATTTTATCAGATTTTTGCTTCACCTTATGAATTTCTACAAAAGTGTTAGTATTATCATAGTCCACCTTTGGGGTGTAACCTGACTGTTTAAACAGCATAATATTGACAGATAAAAGTAAGCTGATGTAAAGATTCATGAATGACAGAAGAGGAAATTAAGGCAAATATAGTAATATAATATAGAGTTGCAGGATTTTTTGCGAACTAACCTAAGTTCCTTAGTTCTCTGATGGTACTTTGAGATTAGCTACAGTTTTCTTCCCTTCCTGGTGGATCACAATGTCCTAGAGAGCTGAGAAATTTAAAAAAAAAAAAAAAAAAAAGCCAATATTTTTGAATATTAAACCTAACAAAACTTAGAATTGAAGAAGAGGACACTGATACTGCTTTCAGGTTCTGAGGGTTTGTACCTTAATTGTTTGTGTGGATGACGCTTCACTGCTTAATTTCATCTAGCATCCTACCCACTCTGATGTTTCATCATGTCATTTCTTAATAAATACCATTTCAAGTCTATTTTAATAGCATTTCACAAAGTATTGAATATTTTGACAAAGTGGGCAAAGTCTGAGGAAATAGAAGGTATAAGTTCAAATTTCTTACTAAACCTCTTGATCACTTTCCTTCTGGGATCTCTGAGCACAATGAGGTAGACTTACAGAATTGTTTCAAAATTAGTTCAAATCACAAGGATCTTGTTATACAGAAATGTTTTTAAGTAGGAAAAATAATGTCTTCCTGAATTGGCCTCAAAGCCTGGGACAGATTTCTCTTGTGTGSTTTGATCTCACTAGTTTGGGTTGTCTGAAAAGCACAGACATGTAAGTAACACATAAATCAATGAAAGTTGATATTTGAGCCTTGTAGCACCCACAGGTCATACAGACTTGATTAGGATTTAGTTACTAGTTAGTTTGGTCAATAGAAAACGTCAGCTCTCTTTCTTGAACAAAAGTAACACATAAGCATTCTTGGATAATTTAGTCATGAAGCTTGCCATAATTTTCTAGGTGTAAAATTACATGAGCTAAGCAAGGATACTTTTCTTTTTGATGTTGTCAATATGCTTCAGAATAAAATTACAGAATGTGTTTTATATAGAGGTTCTTTTCCTATGTTTTGATGCATTTTGTTGCAGTGTGCTAATTTGATTACCAAAAAAAAAAAGTATAGGATTCAGTGGTTGGATTCACTAATTTCAGCACTGTCCTTGAAAATTTGAATTTAGTTCTGTTGCAGTGATYATCTTGGATAGCATACCTGTCTGCTTGACTCTAGTTTTCCTTCTTAGGCCTTTAGTGTGTGAATATTTTGTCATGCTTAAAATGCTTATGTGAGATAGAAAATTATTATTTGTTCTCTGAAWGGGGAATGGAGACATAGGGACAAAATGACTTACCCCAAATCAAGGGAAGTTCCACAAGGAAATAGAGAGTCGGAGCTAATTGTTGCAGGCCCAACAGTGTATGACCCTTAATTTCTGTGCTCATTCTGTTTCAAAAAATGTGATAGAGGAAGGTGAGGTGATTCAGTCAAGACACTGAGAGCAAACTTGTGACATGGAAAAAATTTATATGAACAGAAACTGAAAGAACTGACATTCTTGAGCTGCAGGGGAAGCTGCTGCAGAAGCGCAATTCAATAGTAAAGGATTAATCGGTAGGCWAGGCTAGATCTACCCTTACTGTGACCTATGGTAAAATTTTAAAAATAGCGAAACTAAACTGCTGTAATATTTTTTCATCTACTATTTAAAGTGGAGTGAAACCTATTTCACAAGAAGTAATTGGAACATAAATATGTGAGCATTAAAATGTAAGTTAGAGCACTTGAAAAAAGCTATTTTAGCCCAAATAAAGGATTTTCAAAATCTTTCAGTAATCTTTCAGTAACTTTTTGACTTCTTGAGTTAGATCTCACTGTGTTTATCCTGGAAAACTTAAAAGTTAAGAAAACACAGTTTCCTTTTTATTTTTCATGAGGAGAAAGTTTCCATTGCTACCCAAACCCCTTAAATCTTTTGCCGTCTTCATAAATGCATAAACAATATGTTTAAAAAAATTGTTCTCTTAGGTGTGCATATGAATTCTCAGTTTCTGAGTATGAATGTTTTTTTCACAATGTATTTACTYGTCTTAGCTCAGGATAGTTTCAGCAGCTCAGGAGCTATTATCTTGGAACATATCATGTTTCTTTTAAAAATATGTATTAAGTGGATAACACTGAGCTTAGACTCTGGTCCTATTTACCTCGGTGTCCTTTCTTTATCCTTTTATTCTTGCATTAGTGAGAATTTACTCGCTTTAGCCACATTGGTCTGCGTGCTAGAGTATTTGTATTCTCGAACTTAGTTCTGAAGACAATTGACTGTATACATAGATTAAGTAATGAATTAAAAGAAAAATTAAGCTGCAGCACTCTGTGATTGCTTACATCCCTTTGAAATGTTTCAAGTGATGTAATTTTGACCTAATTTTTTAATTAAAGTTGTTAAGAGTATGTGGTTTTGGGTAACAAATATTACATGCTTACATAAATATCTTTTATAGGTAAGTTATTTATCTGTTGCCTTACATCTCATTTATGTTAAAAGAATGACTACAGAGAGAAAACAATGTAGAGAGACACTTGAACATTTGAAATTTTGAGAAGAATCTGTTGAAATGTTGGAAGTTAGTCATAGTATTCAATATCATTCTTTAATGAAGTTTTCGTGGCTCTTTTAATAATAACAGCTACTTTAAAAAAGATTGCAATGGTCAATAAGGATATATTTTATTATCAAAATAAGATCTGGTGAGTACAGCAAGACCTTCTCAATGCCATGTTTTATAAATCTGTGTAGATAAAGTTGTAGTGCTGTAAGAGCAAGTTCATTGTTCTGCTGTGCAGAGCTTACAATGATGCTCTTTATATTAAGACTATGTTTGCAAGATATTACTTTACATATCCTAYGTGATTCAGACTGTTCTATTCATCTTTTCAACATCTGTGCTCTGTAGTCTCACTTAAGTTATTAGTTTTTTAGRATTTCTCTGATATTACACTACTTCTTAAGGCCTTGTGAATGGTAAMAATTGCAGCCCTAAACAAGAGTAGATTTGTTAGACCCTTCTTTCACATACACAAAATTATACTGGACAAGTTTATGGTTTTTATGCTTTTTGCATTGAGTTCATCATTCACTCTCTTATCCTAATCGCATTTACTGTAGTCAAGAATCGGAAGGAAAGAAATTTCTGTGCGTTGCCTTAGGTTTGAGGATACAAAACAGTTTCAGAACAGACTCTCAGATTTTTGGTTAGTTTGAGTGATAACATCATCTTCTCTGGTTAATCATATCACTTTAGGTGCTAGTTTCATCATTTGTGAAGATTAGGTAAAATATATTCTACAAAAATATGCAAAGAGTGACTTTTGGGAAGAAAATGATCTCTTAAGCAAGGTATCCATTCATTTTAATGTCTGGCTTTTTTTTTTTATTTTTTTTTGTGACTTCTTTCAGCTGTGGAAAATACAAATTCAAAGATATTATATTAAGGTAGATTCAAAATGTACATAAATACTGACAAAATCTTAATTTTGCTTGTTTTTCTGTTATGAAATACWATGTATAATTTAATAGTGAAGTACATACACTATTTTGAATATAATTTTCATCCTTGTTTTGCCTTTTCAACCCTGTTTCCTTTTTCCTCATTTGTTTTACTTTTGTCACATATTATCCTCTGTTACCCTTATATGCTATCTGTGGTATCAAGGAACATCAGAAAATATTTTAAGGTCCTATATTACTAAATAGTAAATTGTATCATCAAGTAAGGAAAATTCTTTTTGAATATGCAAAAATGAATCTGTAGGCTTTTGGAAAAACTCTCCATAATATATATTTTTAATGATGAACTTAAAAATACATAAAGCTGGACTATAATTGCTATTGAAATAATTTCTTCTTGAGAGTGTTCTTGCCCTTTAAATGATGTTTGCRCTTTTTTTTTCCCCTCTAAATGTGATGAGGGAAGGAGGAGGGGGGACTTCTAAGTTATTTTAAACTTTGCCAAAATGAACCTGCATTCAGCATCTTAGAGGAATGGAAATAAGCCTAAATCATTTGGAAATCTTATCCTGTGGGATGCTTTTTTTTGTATTGGAAGAGTGGAAATAGCAGTCTGGTGATGCATTGCTCCAATTATCTAAAATTTTATGCCATTATGTTTTTATACAATCATAAAAATATGGCTGCCATTGTGAAAAACTGAAGGTAAGCAATGGGGTCAAATTGTACCTGAGATTATTTTAAGACTTCTGCTTTCTCAATCGKATAATTTAAATACTTAATCTGAAACTTGTGTACAGATTTATGGTTTATAAAGATGTGTCCTTTAAATATTAAATTGCAGAGTTTGTAGTGCACTTTAATACCAAGAGGCTAAAACTATTAGTTTTACTTCTTGACGTAACTACACATATGGAAAACTAAATCAAAATGAATAAAAGTAACTTGGGGATAGAAATTTAATGCATAGTAGCTACTTAGAATCTGTTAATTAATCTTTTTATTCTTTCTGTGAGTTATGACTTTTTAAACAAAACTAAAGCGCTGGAGTTCGAAGAACTAWTCAGATTATTTGGTTTTGGTTTTTACAGCAGTTGAGATGGTGGCAAAGGAGTCTGTACATGGGGATCTATATCATCGTTATACAATAGCAGGGCTTTAATGCTACATGATAACAGATATCTTGCACACAGTCATACAACTTTATCAGAACTTCCAGTTTTAGTCTGGAAGGCTTTATCAGGCTGTCAGTTGTATAGTGTTTCCATAGTGAATAAATGATACGAGAAGTATCACTGATTTACAGCAGTTAAAGCTGCAGGCATATTCAATGTAGTATCTCGAATTCAAAGCGTTCCTGAAATGTATGTAATAAAACATGATGACTTTCAGTCAGTCTTAATTAGGTAGAAATATGCTTCCCAGAAAACTATTAATTTACGATAAGATGCCTGTTTAATTAAATAATACACTGCCTTACAGGAAATGAAAATGAACCAAGGCATCTGTGGTCCTCTGACCTAATGCTGCAGTCAAAATCACTTTTACTTAAAAGACAACAAAACTTGTTGGAAATATGAGTAGAAATAAAACAAAAATTACTAATTGTCTAGGATATTTAACATAAGAAGAAGCTCTAGAAACAAACAAATAACCCAAAAGTCTTTTGTAGTGCTGCACTTCATAAATATCTATTAAATTMATGTATTAATGTATTTTTATCTAGGATTTGTCAGGCTGTGTTGGAATATGTATTTCAATGTGATAAAAAACTTTTATATCCTTTTAGCTAATATGCTATTTAAAACTTCTCTATTGAAAATAGTATTGCATAGTTAGTAGTATTATATAGGTGGAGAATTGAAATTTCAGAGATATGTTCTGTATCAAAAATGTATCTCTTTGAGAAAAAGGTTCAGCAGTAGCAAAATCTTTTCTTAGTATTGACTGTATGCAAACAAAATTCTTCAAATTAAAGAAATAGGGATTGTAAGTGGTTCTTTGAAAAAAGAAAGCTGTTGCTTTTCCTATATAAAGATTAAACTAGCTAACAGCTTAATTGGTATGCCTTGTTTGTCTTCCAGTGGTTTAAATATGACAAATTGCTAAGTTCTAATCAATTTAATGAATGTATCATAATAATGAGCTTCAAGATAACAATCTGTTGTCCCTAAAAATCAGCTTCTATTTACTTTACTGTTTTGGGCAGAATCTTCTTGACAGTATTTTACAACATGGGAATTGTGATGGTACTTTTGAATGTGAAAAAACATTTTTTTAATTTTAAAAATATGGATTTTGTAATTAAAAACAATTCAGAGATGATGCCTTTGAAGCCAAGCAAGACAAGCATATTAATTCTATAGTTCATACAGTATCAGAGATTTGAACAATAAGCTGTAAAGTAGTTTTTGAAGTAACAAGTTTCACTTTGTAATTTGACTCYTCTTGTAAAAATGGGAACATATATTTGAATATTTTCAAATATATTTTATTGAGGAAAAGACAGTAGCATTCTTTGATAAGGTAATTTAATAGCCATGTGCATAGATTGTGTGCTTTTGCCTATATAGTAAATGTCACTGGTTATTAAACCTTGTTAAACCTTGTTGCTTAAGATTCTGTTTTCTTGCTGTAGAGACTCACAGTTTGATTCTTAGAGCTAATGTGATTCCTTCTGGTTATGTAAGAAAACTAAAGGAGAACTAAGGATAAATCCAGCTGTCCTMTTTGCCCATCTAATTTCTTAAGCTCTAGATGATTTTTTTTAGGAAATATATATATTTTTAATACAGCCATTTCTATTGCAGTTCAGTTTGTACGTATCTCAGCTTTGGGCAGCATTATATACTGCTATGTTTGTCAATCTGTGTTTAACAGAAAGCATTTAAATGTACAAGTTATTTATGATGTTAATTACTTTCACACTTTTGCACCTTTAAATAAGGTATTTATTATTGGTATAGGCTTAGATACATATCACTAGAGAAAGTTAACAGTATACCAAGAACTTCTCCTAAGATCTATACCTCTTCTAAAGACTGAATTTCATACATCAACATACACGCCATGCATACTTCAGCTGTCCGAATAAAAAAAGGCTTTCTGATTTTAATTACTGATGATGTGCCTATAATACATTGGTTTCTTGAGTGTTCTYATCTCTAAAAATACTATAGTCTGAAATAATGGTCTACGTTGCAAAGTGAAATAACAAAAAAAAAAAGACTCTYGACAAGTTACTACATCAAATTCAAAATTCTAATGTAAACATTTTATTTGAATGCATATAGTTAAAATATCTAGAGCATATTTTTGTATTAGAGAACAGTTCAAATGATAGTGTTAATTAAGCACAATCTCAAGTAAATGGAAGGATTATAAATGTGCCTAAGCATTTTTAGAATTTCAGAATCAGAAATTGAATAATTTTTGTTTTAAAAATAGAAAAAAAAATTGGAAAGATATTTGTCTTGGAGCACACAGTATGCTTGAAGAGCAGTAGAACTTTATCTGGTTATTGTTATGTTGGCTTTCAAAGACATTGGCACAGTGTTTTGGCTCCCACTATCTAATTAAGTAGTAGTATTTTTCAAGACTGTTGGGTTTAGAATATATCTCTTAGCTCTACTTTGTGGTAAGATGATGCTAGGAGACAGTATCATGCACGGTCAGCCATACAGTTTGTGTTTGTCTTTATTACCCTCTTAGAATCATGTTCCAAATTACTTTATTCTATTTAGAAATAGCTTAGGATGCTAACTGTACTCTTTTTGCTTACAGAGCATTGAAGCAAATTTAATGTTCAGTTCACAGAGAAAAATGTAGGTAAGAATTTATTTCAGAAAATACGGACTCTGTTTTTGAGTTTGTGCAGTAGTCTAATGATGTCAATCAACATAAGCATTTAGTTGCATTAAGCTGAGTGTTTTGTTTAGCTTTGTGTCCTGCAGTTTTAAATTGTTGAGCGTAACTGAGGATACTTCAGGGAGTGTGTACCTAGAATATCAGGATGGTGTAGTGGAGATAGCAATTATAATGGTTTATTAGTGGAGATGTATATAGGTGTGTAAAYATATGTGTGTGTATATACATGTATGTGTGTGTACATATATATATACACACGTGTRCGCRCACACACACACATGTACGTAAAATCTTACAAAAGCTTGAAGATAATCCCTGGACTAGAAAAAAACCTCTTTCTCATTACTTTTACAATTTGTCAAGATGGTGAAATYGGTTTAAAACAACAACAAAAACAACAAAAGCTTGCAAAACTCCCACTATCCAGGTTAATAAAGGCATTTACCTTTCAAAGTCATTTTACTCATATACTGTATGAGTCTGAAGTTGGAAAATGGGTTCGGTCAACATCCACAGTTTCCCTATTCAGTTCTTAAYAAATATTATTGATTTCTACTTTTACCGGGAGCCTGTTTAAAGTAAAAAAGACTTTAGTATTATGGATACTTGGCTACTTTTGCTTCAGCCAGGACACGAGCTGTGTGACTGCATTGCCTAGTTTTGTGTCGTTCCTGGTTTGGACAAAGAAGAGCTTTCCTTTTCCRAGGCTGTTGAGCTGGTGCTTATAAAGAACACTAAAGGGATTATAAGCGTGTTGGGCTTTGTTTTATTATTGAGGTAACCTCTTACTTAAGAGTGCAATGCAAATAGTCAACTATGTGCATGCTCATTCCGTTTAAGAGCTGGAAAAATATTAATACTTCATTCTTGCACAATGCAACTTACGCACAAAGATGGATTTAATGACGTTGTACCATAGCGTTTGTGTGGATTACAGTGAAATGACRCTGCAAAACAAACAATAGAAAAGAGGTAAAGTCTAACCTTTAAGCTTTTAATGTTTATAACATCTTACAAAAATATTTAAAATTAAAATAATCCACATATTCTGTCCTTCCCTAAGTTCATACGTATGTTTGTTTTCTGTGTGTGTCATATTTACGTGCGCACACACACACACACACACACACACACACACACACACAAAAATATAACATCTCCAGACTGACTTTTGGCATAGTAAAACATTTAATTGTGGGGAAAATAGTCACTGGAAGGCTTCCAAGCTTTTTCTGGCTCTTTTAAAATGACTATTTAAAATGCAGTGTGTTTTTCTGTACACTGCAATTGAAACTTATTTCTTTTCTGTTTTTAAAACACTGATTCTGATTTATGGAATTGCTTTATAAAATAAAAATAATTCTTTTGCAGTCTTGATGAAATCAATAGATTACTCTTGTTATGTAGAAGGAAATTATACTTTCAGAGGAATGAATTATAATAAAAACAATATATTAATATCGTCACTGCTTAATGATGAAATCACTACTTAATGATGAAAAGTTATTTTTCCTTCCTCAGATTAGGAATCAATTGTATGACTATAAGATTTTTGAGATATATGAATGTATTTTTCATATGCTAGTTTATTATCTCACCCTGTTAAAAAATGGATTAGATCTAATATAAAATATTCTTCACAAATTAAGCTGTACACAATGGAAGACGTATCATTTATCATTTAGCACTTTATTAACAACTGCTTATATACTCTTCTGCAATTGACTTCTATTTTTAAAAGTGGATTTATGTTGATTAACCTAGTATACAAATTGATTTATGCTTTATGCTAATTTACAGGTATAATTGGTATCTTTTTAATAATATAATTTACATAAGTGCTATCATTACAATATTGGAGACATTCAGGAACCAGTCATGTTCCATACAGATTTTGGAGATGTGTCAATAATCTGTGTTGATTGAAATGGGCACCAACTGCAATCAGGGTGCTTGTCTGAGCTGTGTAAATACTGTGGGGTCATCAGAAGCTGTGTAGCTACTTCCTCCACCTGAATCACCAATTTAACTGTTACAATTATGAGTCTCTGGGTCAAAACAAAAGAGCATCAGCACTATTTTATCTTAAATTTTGTACGTGTTCTTTTCTAGGCGTGCTAGAAGTTGCATATCCACAATTATTCATTTTTGTCAACTCTGCTCCTAATCTGGGGCCTTAGAGAGAGAACTCTGTATTCTAGAACTAAATTGTTTTAAATTCTTCTTTCCACTGTCTTAGCAGAGTAAAAAAGATTCAACAAAAACAGATGCTATCCCAAAAGGGGATGTAATACTATTGTCTATCAGCCTGTTCAACAATTTCCTACTGAATAAAATATACATTAAGCCAGTTTTAAGACAGTCATTTGCAAGATGTAGTAGAAGCCTTTATTTAATTTGGGAATCTCAATAACTGATAAAGTTAATCCCCTGGAAAAAATGAGATTAAAGAGCCAAATGTTAATTGGAGAAGACTAGGAATGTGTTGTACTGTAACAGTATGCTAGGCAATTTACAGTATACCATATAAAGAATATGGCTTGAAAACCTGATATATTATGATAAACATGACATGAAATAATTTTGTTTTTTTTAGAATCAGAACACTTATTGTGMAATAGACTATATAGCAGTTGACTATTGCTATCTTGCTCTTAAAATTGCTAGTCAAATTTAGTTACTGTGTGGACAATAAGCGGAGTTTTCAGCACAAGAAAACGCACACACCTTTTTCAACACTGACAGCCCTGGAATCTTTAAATGCCCTTTTTAAAATAACAGTTATCTGATGTTTTAAGTAAAGAAGTAAATAATTTCATAATCTGTTACTAAAGATCACATAAATAAGTAGAAAGATATTAGAGATGGGCAAATAAATCTTTGTAAGAAGTATGGATGTATAGCACCTTCTCATAGACTTTCATTAGCCATCTTCTTAACACACAGGAATCTCATCCCTTTTTTATGATCCTTTCTCCTGTTTAGTTTGAAATTAGCTAATCTATTCTCTAATGCAAATTTTACCAGCTATTTGAGAAGCTTGGCATATTAACCTATACTGCTCAGAGCATAGACTGGACAGTAAATCTAGGGGGGAAATTCTAGATCTAAGCAAATAATTTGAACTTATGTAAATTGTCCAATTTCTGTGACAATAGAATCAGTGTGGAAAACATATTTCAGAGTTAGAGCTTAAAATGTTTTAGAKTCAGGGACTTTATTGTCCTCTTGTRCTTCAACTTATGCAAAAAATAAATAAATAAAATAAAACCATGGGGGAAGAGAAATTTAACAGTTTATTAAGATTGCTAAGGGGTATAAAAATGTGAAAGTATGATACTTTCATCACAGAATACAAATGTTGAGAGACTAATTTGCTATATGGACTTGTGAGATGGTATGAAAGGAGTAACCAATAGCTACCTAATAGAGCTTGTAGTAACCAATATAGCATGACAGTTACACTTTCTAAGGCTGGACATATGCAATAGAGCACGCATAATACTAGCTTGGTACAGTCTTCCTCCCTCCTTCCTCTCTCTTTCCCTGAGACTGTGGAAAATTAATTCCTCTTCTAGGAGATGTCACCTCAGCTATTAAAAATGTTCCTGGGTTTCTGTTTCTTAATATACTTTATAAAATGTTTTTTTATAAGAAAAAATCATGAAGACACATCGCACGTTTTGTCAACTTTGCAATATTTAGTTCATTTCTGGCATTTTGCTGAGACTAAACATGACACATAACTAAGATGTAAATAGATATGAGAATTAGGTGTGTGGGATGTACAATATGTTCTCAGATTTACAGTGGCATTTTCGTGGGATTCTGGCAGACTCAGTTTGCCACTTCTTTGCTAAATGCTAATTGTATGYCTGTATCGGTACAAATTTTATAGTGTTGAGAGAATGAAAATAGCAGTTTTATTGTAAGCCTAGCTATTTCACAGCTCTTGTAAATCTTCAGGTAAAATTTACAATGCTTGCGTACAACAAATTCAGTTTTACATTATGTGTGTGCTATAATGCTCATACAGCTCACTTCTCTGTGTAATCTTCATTCTGTTGATGAGAGTAATCCCCTTTTACCTTTTTACTTAGGAAGCAATGTAAATTTGGCTTTTTGGTGATGAGTTTCTCAGAATTAAAATGATCAGAAATAAAAAGCCAAGCATCAGCAGAAAATTATGCTTACTCCACTGCTCAGGATGAATATGTTGATACTGCAATTTTGCCCTTCGACTTTTCTTAGATGGGGAAAAGTTCAGTTTCTGTGTATATCCCTTATACATGAAAATCAACTTGCTAACTTTAAGATCATGCTCTTTTAAAAATTATTTTTATATTTTTACAGYATAGGAGATTTTTTATCTTGGGTATTTATATATTAAATGTTTTAGACTGAGAATTTTCCTAAAATTGTTATGCTGTTGATATTTTTGCATGTGATTACAGGAACAAATAAAAAGCTGCTGCATTTAGATAACAGAATTTTTAAAATAGCATTTTAGGTATAAGTGAATTGTCACTAGTCTTTGCTACTATAGTTGGTAAATCTCATTGGTATATCATCAGTTACCATGGGACAGTACAACAACAGGACTGTCCCATTGAAGGAGAAACTTGAAGCCAAGCTATAGCTGAGAAAGTTGGRAATAGATGTTGCTATTGTGGGTTTCTATATAATTGCCAGTTTATAGCTTCTTGTATTTTTTTTTCTAAATCTCATTTGAGATATAGAATGTTATATAACCGCTAGTTTTATTATACTGTCATTATACTTGACATTATACTGTCAAGTCTAATAGCTGTCTAATTATGAAGAGGGAACTTCTGGAATTTTTGGGAAGTTCTCTGATGTAACGTTGACCTCTAGTTTTTACTGAGGATGTCAGATTCCTTGAAGCCTTGATTCCTCCAAGTGTGCGTATGTATCTATCTGGGTGAAGTAAATTTCTTTTTAGAAGTTGGACCTTAGTAATTTATAGAAGTAAGCCTGTAAGTAAGCAAGTAGAACTAAAAGCTTATCTTTTACTTCTGATAAATGGTAAGTCCTCTATAGGACTGAATCCTCCAAAGTTAGCGTGTGTGTGCATGTGTACTTGATTCTTCTGACACTTTATTAAAATGTTTAACTGCTAAAACACTGGTTTTTTTTTTTTCCTCTGAGATTGATGGGAAGAAATAATGTCAGTTCCTCTATCTTTCTCCTTTTTGTGGTACCTGCTATCCTTTGCTGTGAATGTTACAAATGGAATGTTTTCCTCTCATCTTCAAACAGACTTTTTAAGAAGCACATTTCTGAGCYCTGAAGAATTGCCTACAGCTAGGAGAGCTGTGCTGTACTATCTTAGCCCTCTACAATTTGCCCAGTTACTGCAGTCCCAATGAGCTGTATCAGTTGTCTCACAAACTTTGATGCCCRTAATCTCAGGCACATTCTTAGCTGTTAGCTCCATGATCAGTTCTGGTGTCTTGTGGAGTTTAAGATAAGCAGCATCCTTTTAGATGTAGGCAAAAGGAAATCTGCTGATATGCATAAATATGGTTAGGATAATAAAACATCCACAAAAGGAAAAACTAAGATATTAAGACACAGAACTTATTGAAGAAAGTGGCATTCAGTTTCCTGCTGTGTCATTTATATATGCCATATAAGCTTTATGTAGCAGCCTTGCCTGTAGACATATCAACATGATTTTCTAAAACAAGAAATGACAAATTATCTTTTCAAGTTTGTACTTGGTGAATGAAAACAAATTCAATTTCTTTCGACATGATCCTGGGAGATTTTAATCATTGTCAGAGAGGAAATGTTGCTGCATTCGGGAGAAAATTGTTAAAATTGCATGCTGTATACAAAAAAAAAGTCAACTATTTTCAGTTTAAAATGTCAACTCTTCCAAGCGCCTCACTTGAACATTAGTCGTTATATTTTTTTGGTTTATATAATCATGATATATATATATATATATATATTTCTTCTAGAGTATTTAATATAGTTTCTAATGAAAACTATTGTGGAAAAAAACATTTGGCCAGTTGGGATAGGTCTGTACAAAGTGAATTTAATCTTCGTAAGTAGGTATTTAATTTGTAATCAGGAAATGACAGCATTGTGAAATTCTAAACAATTTTAAAAGCAGCAAATCAAGTTATTAGATTAAAAAACATGGAAACATTTACTTTTGACATTTGGATTCTTATTTGATGTGTCCTACTGTAATTTTCATGGCTATGTCTTTCAGATGTGTTCTTGCTTTACTGGATCTATTTTCTGYAATGTTGTTTAGGTTTTGGTTTTATTGTATGAGTTGGACAACTGTGGTTTTGTTTTTTTGTGAGATTTTTTTATCTGTTTTGATGAAATAATTTTTGAAAATATATGCTAATAAATATATATGTAAATAAAATAGAAGTATAAAGGTGGTATTAGTTTATAGGTCATTTAAGAAAGGCCTCAAGTGAGAAAAGGTTTGGTGATGTCATCCTAAGCTGGTTAATCAGATGAAAGTCTGTAGAATAAGGCTATTGTAGGACATGTAATACTTCTTGCTAGGATAGTTGAAGTGGCTGTTTGGGATCAAGGCAAACTGTTGATTAATGAGGTAGCCCCAAACTGAAGTAGTAGTGGTTTGACTTCATGGGTTCCTGTTTTTTTGTAGGGAAAAGTTGAACAAACTGGTTATTTCCAAAACAGAAGGTATTTTTCTGTAGTGTTTCAGTTCTGGGTCACCAATTATTTAGTGCTGCTGTGAATAGCTAAGTGCTGCTGTCCCAGCTGTGTTGATTTTGATATATCATCCCACTAGATTCTGGAGGAGGCATTTGTTTCCTTTCTGGGTGGCATTTGGCTTGGTTATTTGAACGTTGYTTCAGATAGCAAACAAAAGCTGGGGCCCTGAACATTCATAGCTCTAGATGACAAATCCT
Organism: Nothoprocta perdicaria; assembly: GCF_003342845.1. Lineage (NCBI taxonomy): Eukaryota > Metazoa > Chordata > Aves > Tinamiformes > Tinamidae > Nothoprocta > Nothoprocta perdicaria. The sequence goes on along the minus strand of NW_020455788.1, from coordinate 1,861,770 downwards.
GGTGAAGTTTTACACTGTCATGTGGACAATCCCCCCCATGAATGTAATGATTGGTTTAGCMCATGTGAAGATTAGTTGCTATACATTACTAATGACACAAGAGCCATGGTAAAGTCTCTGGATATGTGGCAGGGCTAGGAGAGCAACTCTTTAAATAATATATAACCATGTGCATTTGTTCTGTACCTATATTAGGTATATATTATGGTAGTCCATCTGGGCCTTGCTTCTCTCCCTCGTTCTTCTAAACCTGTTTCTGTTGAGTCATCCTTCTTATTAGACCTTGCTTTGACTTGAAGGTTTTTTTTTTCTTTTATTTCTTTTTTTTTTCCCYCCGCCTCCTAGTGCTATGAAATATGCTCCTTGGCATATAAGCAGATAGAAGTTTTATAGTAACAGAGGCTGAGAAAACATTTTTAATGTAAGAAGGCTGAAAGCCTATATTGAAAAAAATCAAATTCAACATGTTGACTGACAGCAAGAGACTGCTTGCTCTGAAAGGGAGGTTGTTCTGCAGCTCTTAATCTAGAGGACAGTTATTGTCTGTCTGGATTGTATTTTCATATTGGACCTGTCTTTGATTCAGAGTAAGGCAAGCTTTTTGCTTTATCATTTCAAGGTCAGTCTTCTGATTTTTTTCCATGCCACTGGGTATTTCCTCTGTTTGTAGACATTAGAGATACATGATGAAGATTTGTCCCTTGGCAACTGTATTGTAAATGATAATTGCTTTCTCAGAGCAATGAAGTCTGTGAATAGAGTTTTGAGGCCTGAATTTAGGTCTCAATGAATGTCCGGAAACCTCAGTGGCTTGTAGCTATTCTTGCTAGTATTTGTTGGCTAGTATCTGTTTCTCCCTTCAGAAGAAAAATACTCTCTTCTAAAATTGTTGGTTATATTATTAAAGAATCTATCTAAGATTTCATTCCTCATAAAAAGTTGTTATTTCTTAGTGCGACCTCAGTCTATTCCTCTCTTTTGTAAGCAAGATCTCTGAGTGTGTGACCAAGTGATCACTGCAACACTCATTACTGAGAACAGTTCTGGTTATAATTGCCTTTGTGAGAGGAGTACGTGAGATTCGAATCCCCCAGGTGCTGTTTGCAGTCCTCTGCAACATGACTGTCAGCACACAGCTTCGTTCAAAGGAAAGCAATGGTTTGCTTACAACTGCATAGCTTCAAAATATGTTACCTGTATGTAGAGTCACCATTCCTCTTACTCCTGCTGTGTTAGGTCTCTGTTGAGAATGAATACTATTCAAAATAAATTTGACAAACATACTTCAGCATCTCCCTCAGCTGATAAGTTGGGCCATTTCTAGGACATAATGAAATGTGGGGCTGTTATTGACTTTTGCAGTTTTAGTACTATCTTTTGCAAGGATTACAGTGCAATTTAATTCTCACACCAGCTCTGTGAAAATAGAAAAATATTTTCTTTAACTTTTTAAAAATAAAGTATAGAAAATTCCCAAGAGGATATGAACACCAGTGGCAGAGCCTGAAATAGCATTAAAAACTCACATGTCAATATTAGAAAAATATCTATCTCGTCCTTATCCAAAGGCGTCTCTTAAAAATGCAAAACAAATATGTTGGAACTATTATTTTTKTATTTGTAGTATATGTAGTAGATGATTTTGTAGTATAGATTCCTTTACTCTCATATTTCAAATAGAAATTATTAAAAGATATTTTGAAATGTTCTGAAATACGTTACTGGTTATTGAAGCATGAATGTGAACTACTTAATTCAGTATAAGACAATCACTGCAGCAATTACAATAATGGGAGGTACAGAGAGGTTAGAAGTGGAGAGGAGAACTTAGGAGAGCTTCTTGGAACAAATGAAAAGTTAGGAGAGGTTTACTGAAAGAAATGTTGGCAACTGTTCCCATTTGAGTGGCTGCCTCAAATATGAACTGAAGTGGAAAGAAAAGTCTTAAGGGAACAATGAGAAATAATGGTGTGAAACATCAGGAAGAAAGATTGAAGAAAATAAATTAGAAGCAAATTTATACATGTTAATAAGCCCTTGACAGTTCAGACATTGAACTTAAAACTGAAGGAAGTAATTTTTTCACACAGTGCATACTTCAATTGTAGAAACTTATTGTTGCAAAATGTTCTGGCAACCAAAACTACAAGGGGGATGGATATGTTATGGATGRTCCAGATGCAGGACTTTCTTTTAGGAAGTCTCTAAATTGTTCRTTGCTGGATGCTGGCAGTGTAGTAACATTCTGGTTTTTATTCTGTCCTTTTCCTATCCACTACTGCTTAACTGCCTGAAGCAGGATGTTGACTAGGGGAGCTGTGGTCTGACCCAGTATGGTACATTTTATTCACAAAATTATCATGGAAGTCATGGGCATGAATATGATGTGAATAGTGAAATATCTGAGAAACCTGAACTCCRCTTTTTCTTCCCCAGATAATTAGGTTTCTATGTTATATTTTAGTCCTTTCTTCTGCTGAAACAGTTGACATGCTAAAAAATCTCTTGATTTGAAAATCTCATCGCCTGAGTATGGGGAAGGTGTGTGATAGGTAAGACAGGTAATGTAAGRCGAACGTAAGATTCTACAAGCTACCTAATGATCCTAAAGAATTCTAGAGAAAAGGGTTTTTTATTTTTTAAGACCTTTCAACCACTGCTCAACCTCTACTGTTCCTGCACCTTTAGCAAGACACTGAGAGGACATTTACCAGAATGCTAATACTAATATGTGATGTGTATTTTAAAGCAAGAATGATTAGAGTTGAAATAAATCTGCAGCAGTCTTTGATCAAAGCAAATTTAATGGCAAAGTGATCAGAGTATCTAATTAAGTGATGTCCCACGAAGGAATTTGTGCCATATACTTGTATAACATAAAATATAGGTTTTTAAGTTTGCAAACTTGGGAAAATCAAGAACTATTTTGTTAAGTTGTAACTGAAAGTACTAATTTGAGTTTTAGTTGAACAGAGACTGGAGAACAATTGTCTTTAGTTTGATGATGTTAAAGTCAAACCAGAGACRCTTTTCTCCAAACCACAGTTCATACTGAATAAGATTTAGGATRTTTTATTTTAATGCCACAGGATGAGAAGGATTAAGATTGCCCTTTCTTTGGGCACCATTTAAAAAGTCTGTGTAGCAGCTCTCATTGACTGAATCCCAACTAATGTTCGAGTCTTTCTTTAATATAGAATTTCATTAACTTTCATTAATAACACTAAACCTTTTCTTTCCAAAATATCGATATTCATAGCACTATATAAACCTAGTTTCATTAATACTTATAAAGAAGCTAATTAATATACTTATTCCCATTAGTTTTATGTTAGGGAGAAATGGGACTCAGACTCAAGCAGTGCCCATTCTGAAATGGGCATCTAAGTGCAGGTGTGTGCATTTAGCCTGGGGGGCTCAGCTCCCATTGTGGGCTGTGGAGAGCAGGTAGCTGCTCTGCCAGGTGGACAAGTTTGGTCCACAGTGGCTCTGGGACCGGCACTCTGCCCATGTGAGGTGCTGGAGAGTTTCCTGGATGACCTGCAACTTCGTTAGAAGGGTGCGAGTCCTGTGCCAGCCACATGCAGAAATCTGGGATAGCTTAAAAAAATCTGCTCTGGAACTGAGCCAAGTTGCAGGTGTCAACTTCAGAATAATCTGATTTACGTTTTAGGACCTACTATATTGACTAGACCTCTGTGACTATAATAAGAACTGTGTTTTTGTTGTTGTTGTTTTGTGAGTTTTTTTTGGTACAGTTCTGTATTTGCATATTCCCCTTTACTAGGGTAAAGTGTTAAAGTACAGATATAGAATTTTAATTCTTGGTGGTAAATATTATAAATCTGGTCTTTAGCCATGTTGCTTTTTCTCTGACATACCAGTCTTGGTACAGAATATGCAGCAAAACATGTTCTGTCACCATCTTTAGTTTCTTAAAATGTGAACTTGTGCAACTTCATTTCCTAAAATCTGGAGTGCAGTGTTTAAAATTCAGCTACTGCGTAATAATGAATGAAAGATGTTTAATGACTGTGGAATGTCCTTTCAGAATAATTCCTTTTCTCCTGAAGCTGCTCCAGCTTGTATGAAATCACCCTCCTGAACTCCCAGCTTTGTTAGTCCCAGTAGAGAGACAGAGAGTTGAACTGCTTTTAACATTCTGGAGTGAGTTATTGTCATACTGGTGGATCAGCCAGTATAAATAAGACAGGACTGCTGTGTGTTTTACCCGTTCCAATCGCTAAACATCTGCTCCTAAATCTGTGTGCCGATGCTTTTCACCATCAGTGAAAATTACAAGTGGGAGGTGAAAAAGGTCTCTCTGAATAACTGCATATCTTCTTTCCTCACTTACCTAGGAGTCCTGATGGAGTATAAAATATTAACCTCTAGGTCAAAATTTAGAATATTTTGYGGCATACTCTGTTTTAGTGTCGGACGCAAACAACAAGATAATCATTCTTATGGAATGTTTTAAATCATAACATATCTATTTCCTGGAATTTTGATCCGATAAATCTAAACTATGGTGATATAACTTCAGTGACACTCAGCTGCTATTCACTGGTGGATAGCAGTAACTATAGCTGAGATGTAAACTTTAGATTATATGGAGTTTAACTCTTACTATTTTAGTATTGCTTAGTTTTGTTTGGTGCTTATTGAGCTTGAAAAAACATTGATGAKGAATACTTTTAATTGTAAAAGTCAGTTCCCTTTTTCCATGTGTTAATCATCTTTTGGGAAGAATGAAGCAATGTCTGAAGGTGTGTTTGTAATATCTTTTTGTTAATGCTGAGCTTTCTAGACAATCTGTAAACTTGCGTGTTCTGTGGGCCAGGAGAATGATGTTTTCTTCCTGTGGTTGCGTTAGGGCTTGAAAAAAGGTCACAGCAGAGTCCCTTCTGTGTAGACACTCAYGATGTATTGCAACTTCCTTTAGGAAAGAAAGGCTGGAGAAATCAAGATTAGGTCCACTGCATGAAAGGACATATTTCTATCGCCAGTCACAATTTCTGTCTGTTACAGGCAAAATGCATTAGCTAACTTAAAGTCATTGTACTTTTATTTTCTGGCACTGAATATATAAACRTGTATGTTTGCGGGAGTATTTAAGTAGAAGTAGTTAAGTAGAGGAAATCTTTTAAAATTTTAAATGAAATGAGAGCTTTTCAAATTAAGTAAGCAAAGATATTCTGACCTTAAGAATGTTCATTTTTTTAAAGAATTTTATGGTATGTTGTGTTTCTTAATGGACTTTTCTCTTTGCTTCAGTTTGGAGATAATATGCTGTTATTTAGATGTAATATTAAATGGGATCCTCATTTTTAGTGGTGATCGTCTTAATTTTATTATTAATATAATTATCATTAATGAAATTTATTATTAATATAATTATCATTAATGAAATTAAGTATTTAAAGTAGAGCACTTCCAGCTAAATCAATCATTTATAACATCACTGCAATACTTACCTGTCCTTTTTGAGACAGATTTTATGAAGCATCTTGTTGTTGTATAATAAAGTGAATGTATTCTAGATAGCTATATTTTCAGATGCAAATCTTTCAAGTTTAGAGACTGCTAACAGAAATTAGCTGCTGTAAAGGGAACTTTGTACTACCATCCTTTTCACTTAGAAGAGTGTGTATAATCTGCAAAATGAAATTTCAAATGTTAAAATAAAGCAGAGTAGAAAGCTGTTATTCCAATACTGACTTTACCAGCTCAATTACAATACTGGAATATGCCCAAGGAAAATATACAAGGCATTCAGTTTCCAAACCCAAATTCTATCACTAGCTAATGTTGATGGCAACTCATTTTGCCACAGTAATTTGCACGGCAGTTGAATCACTGTGCTGAAAAGCAAACCAAAGGATAATCCAGAAAAACATAAATACATGGAGAGAATATGAAGAAAGTTATTTTGTTAATTTTAAGAAAGGAGTTGAAGAAAGCTGCATAGAATCTAGGAAGAAAGAGCAGCAAGTAAATGTGTCTATTTATAAAAGAAGTAACTAGAATTTATTGCACATGGTCTGCACCACCTTTAAGAGACTGGTACCTGAAAATAGGATTCAAATTTGCATGCAGTCAAAAATTGATAAGGACTGTGAGGGTAGAATGAGATAGAAATGAAATAGAAGATAAAGTCAGGTGACACATTCCACAGMACTCAGAAATTACATGGTAATGTGAAATATTAAATATGTGCATGTTTTTACCTAGATATCTAATTGTTACAGAAGTGAATAAAAGGTGACAGGATTTTATGGTGTATAATCTAAAAAATCTATATTTTTTATATATAGATTACAGTGTTTTCACAGAGTGGGATTTGCTTGTCAAAATTGTTTTATTCCATTTTTTTGAGAAAAGATAATTATTATGATAGTAGTCAACAATGCCTGCCCTGTTTAATTTTCAGAAGGATTTTTTTTTCTGTTGTTTAGATCTTCATATGCGCTAAAAAAAGATTAAAATATAGGGGAGTTTTTCTGTCAGTCTGCTGGAATGGCTTTTTTCACTTCTGAAAACCAAACTGTCTTCATGTCTTCAGTTGCTCGTGCTTGGGAATAATCAAGTTGCTGACTCTTTATCAGTTAATTTAGCTCAGAAGGAATACAGTGAAATCTATGAAAAAAAAATCACAGATAGTATTACCCCTTGCTTTTTCTGTCAAGGTGTGACAAAGTAAGTTCAATTTTACAAGTTCTGTTTTTCATCTTACAGAGCTAATAGAGAAGACCCTAAGGAAAGAGGAAGAAATGGGATCCCTACAGGTAAGCCTTCTATTAAGTTAACCAACTTCACTTTTTGTAACATCTAGTTTTTTTTAAATACTATTACACTGTTAGGATTTTTAAAACTTAAGATAAGTTCAGCTTTGGAAACATACGGAGCCAAAGATTGACCTGATATCTAGTGAGATTCGTAGCTGAATTTGTACACAATTTAGTACATCAATGAGAAGAATGCTGCTTCTTTTAAGTTGTTCTCTTTATGCCATGCTACTAACTTAATTGAAAACATACATGAATATACAAATCTGAATTCAAAAGTGCAAAAAGGGTTTTTATTCTACTTCATTGGATAGGTTTGATTTTTTTGGAATGTATTGTTTTCCTCTGCTAATTAAAGTCTCTTACTTCAGTATTAAAGGCAGTTTATTAATTCAATATTAATTAAAGACAGTGTATTAAATGTCTGAAACCTTAAATGTCTGTCATTTAAGGGAACAGTTGCTGTATGCTRGAACTTGATACGGTAGAATAATCCTCATACTGTGTCATCTAGCATTTAAACTCTTTGTGCTAACTACCTAAAATTTGCGCTTTAAAAGTATGATTTACCTTAGGCTTTGCTTGGAGTAGTATTTAAGTGTAACAGTCAAAGAAAGCATGTATTCCTTTGAAAAGAAATTGGCTAAAAAGCACGGCGAAGCTGGAATGACTAAACACTGAAGTGTAGGAAGTTAGTGTGTATAATCTTCAGAAAACTGAAAAAAAAWTTTAGCAAATTGCAGAAAGTGATACACAGCATGAATACTGAAAAGGTTAGACAAAATGCAGTGTTCTAGAGCTCTACTAGAAGCAGAAAAATGTCTGAGGAAATTAACCAAGATACAGCTGTTAAGTAAAATGAAATTATATATTGGTCTGAGTTTTGACCATAGGAGTTTCTTTAAAGCCTTCTCTTCTCCTGTATTGAATATGGGACATTTTGAGGGCTAGAGATATCAAAAAAAAGCCMAAAACCAAAACAGAAACAGTTTAATCCGGTAAGGAGCAGCAACTTGCAAGAACCAAAAATTACTCAACACACCAATCCAGCTGTTTCCTGTTCAAACAAAAATGTTGGCCTAGCTTTCTGGCAGCTCAAGTTCAACAAGGCTGAGAGCTCGTCTGCGCAAGCAGTTTACACAGGTGCGTATCTGGTTACATCAATGTAAAAGGATCTGCTTTCATGTGAAGCAGTTCTGTATCTGTTTTCATGTGAAGCCCTGTAGTTGACAAATTGTTCTAATGGCTTTCCTTCAAATTGAATCAGGAGTAATTTTATTTTGGAGAAAGTTCCATCATAAGAGTATATTATGGTGTGTGTATATATATACACATATATATATATATATATATATATGTGCTTGCCTGCATTTCCAGTGATCCTGATTCTGCTGTTTCGCATCAGATACCTTTACCTAACACATGGTCCTATCTAAATATGTGACCTGAGTTTCTCTAAGATTGGTATGCAAAAGCTCGATATAGCTGAGTTTTACTTCTGTATATGGATGTGTTTTGACAAGTCAAACTCCTTTAACAAAAACATCACTTATTTTTCTACATTATTATTCTAGATTCTAGATATTTCAAGAAGATCTGGGATCCTCTATTATTACTGTGCAGAGAGAGAAAATGCAGGAAGCTCTGGTTTCTACCTAGACATATCTAGTATGTTTTATGTCTGAAGACAGTGTAGTGCTTCATAAGAGGTTCACCCGAGTAGGCCTTTTTTTCAGGACTTCTCTAGAATTCTACAGAATATTGGAAAACAACCCAAAATTGCAGAAATGAATTTAATTGCTTAGAATTTTTACCTCTTAAGATCAAGATGAATAAGCTGAGAATTCTTGTAATGTCTAAATACTATAATTATGAATTTGCCTAAATATTTAAGTGTATAATCTTTCAATTCCTGAAAATATTATGCCTAGTTCAGATGTGGTAATAGTACCACAGTATATCATCTTGATTTTACTAGCTTATTATTTTTCTTAACATTATTAAGGATTTAAATAGAATGAATATTAAAATTCATACTTTCTGTAAATTCCTGCTGTATACACAATGGAAGAGTATTTTTAGTTTGGCTCATTTTCCGGATAATGTATATTCTATACTTTTTCTATTTGATGATGGATTAAAACTGAAACAAGCCTGTTTTATTTGCTTTTTATTTGTCTATCATGGGATTTTTTTATTAATGGGATGACAGTCATTCTTCAGAGATATTTCTGGTAAGAAAATCTAATAGTGCTRATTGAGAAAATATTGTGGAGCAAGTTTTTCAAAAGTTTCTTTCTTGACTGATTTTCAGAGTTCTAGTCAAGACCTGTAGTCCCTATCCAGTAAGACTTGTATAAATGCATAAGAAGGGCATTTTCATCATTGTTCAACTTATTTTCCATTTACATTCCTCAACTTATTTTCCATTTACATTCCTCAATTTCTAACTGCATGTTCTGCTTTATTTGTAGGAACGTATTCTGGCCCTAGAAATGGTAAGTTTAATGAATTTATTTTCAAACCTATAATAATGAGATTGCTGCTTATTTTTCCAAATTATCAAATACATCTTATTTTTGTGTATTAAAAAAATCCTTTTGTTTCTCAATTTTTTGTATTCATTTTAACTTAAAGTGAATAAAGATACATATGATAGTTACAGGCTGCGCTTTCTTCTGTAAGCTCTAAGTTTTTGCTATGGTATTTGAGAACCAGTTGTATAACATACAGTGTAATGTACCTTTCCTGTACAGCTTTTTCCTCAAGAGAAGTGTGGTAGAAGTGAGCAAAGGATACTATTCTGTTCCATGTAGCAATTCTAATCTTTCCAAGTATTTGCTTTTTGCATGTTTACACTGGAAAGTGCCAGCAGAATCAGTTCTTCTGTGCACGTGAACATTGCAACTAAAAGCATGGAGGAATATTATTTTAAGAAATTAAGTTTCTAGGACATAAACCTCAAGGCATCTATGTACAATGAGTGAATGCAAAAGGGTTATCCAGATGCCTCAAGCTAGTAAGGCACCTGGCTGACACTGTGCTCCACCATGTGGACTTCTTGGCTATCCCTAGCATTTTTGTACTATGCTTTTTTGCTCTTATGTAGACATAGGCATTGTGATACTATATGCAGTAGATTTATCAGGCCTTTAGTTTCTTTTCTAATCTAAAAGATAGCTTCTAAAGAAACTAGTGTTGAGACAATATCAAGGCTGCAACCTGGAGCACAGGAAATTTTGTCTAAACATGAGGAATAACTTGTCTTCTTGCAAGGGTGACTGAGCACCGGACGAGAGCGCCCAGAGAGGTTGTGGAGTATTGCAGATATTCAAAAGCCATCTGCACACTGGCAAGGGCAACATATGCTGGGTGMCATCAAGGAATCGTGAAATAAACTGATTTGTGCCTTCCCAGTCTTGGTACAGCCAGAGAGTAATTTATTGCAAAAAGCACAATTTAATACAAATTCAATCCATGTATATATTTTCTGGGTATTTTGATAAAAATATATATACTTCCTATCTCATTTTCTGTAGTAACATTGTTACTATATTTTGTCTAGATAAGGAAGAGGAAGTAGGTTATTTTGTGTGTAAAATATCATTTTCTTTATTAATGCAAATTGGGAGGTAGCATTTGGATGCAAGTTTATGGTGCTAAATCCAACTTGAAATCAATCACGGCTTTCATTATTACTGACAGGAAGATATATGATGCTAAGACATTTTCTTGCCTGAAACTGCAGGCAAGAAAAGTATAGTCATTGTGAGGCTGTTGCTCCCAAGGCATATTATTACTTTTGGCATAAAGTTCTTTTATGATGTTTGGCAAATCATTTAAACTGATATTTTCACAGACAGTTAATAATTTTGTTTTCCTCTCTTTCTGGGTTAGTGACTTGTTAAGTTGTAAGTTGCTTAAGTTGTAACTTGCTAAGTTGTAGTAATAGCTAAATTCAATTCCACTATATATATATATATATACACACACACACACACACATATATATATGTGTGTGTATATATATTATATACATATAATGTGTATATATACATATAATATATATACACACACACATACATATATATGTGTGTGTGTATATATATAATATATATACACACACAGTTAAGTACATTTGAAAGTCAGATGTTAGATAGCCAGTAGTGAATACTGTAAAAACATGAGTAATTTTTACTTTTTTATCTGTTTCAGTTCCCTAAGGATAGGAACAATGTCTTGCCTTTCCCTTAACAGATTTTAAACACACACAGAGTAATATTTATTTTCTCTGAATGTATCACCATGAGCTATGATAGAAAAGCCCTGGAGGAAAGGAATGATGAAGGCTTCTTGTTTGAGAGAGAGAGAGAGAGAGAGAGAGAGAGAGAGAGAGAGAGAGAGAGATAAGAATCCTTCAATTTACAGTGTGTACATATATATGTATACATAGCTGCATATCTATGCAGCATTTATAACGCTAAATACATAATAATTAAAATACTCATAAAATTCTCTTCTTTGTAGAATTTTCTTATTGTCACCTGAGTGATTACAGCAATGCAGTCAAAAAGTACAGTGCTTATTTGGTTCAAAGAGAATGGAAGWGGGACAGACACATAAGAAACAAAATTCAAACCACAACACGATTCTTATTTTTGTTTCCTTAAGTTGTGTAGACAACATTTTCCTGGGAGTATTTTGAGGGAAAGGTTCATCTGGCTTGAAAGATGCAAGAAAGGGTGAGGGAGTGAACAGACATGACATGCACAAGCTAGGCAAAATGCATAGAAAAGCTTCAAATATCCAGGGCTAAGTTTCTTGAGTTGGACCACTCCTTTGCTGCATTAAGAAACTCCTCTGTGTTTTTTATGTAAGTTTCTCATCCAGTTGGAGACTGGGAAGAAATTGATCTGCACAAGAATATATGAAGTTTCGTGCAGCTCTATGCGAGACCACCATAAACTTCTTAGAGTCGCTTTTAAAATGATTTYTTTTTACCCTGCATGTACCTTTTAAGGAAAATAAAATCATGTGCACCTAACAATAAGTGCAGTTCTTTAATCTCTAGCTCTGTTCTAAGCGATGACCTCAAGGCTGTGGTTTGGTGGATGTATTTTGAAAGGCATGTGTGGCAGGCTGCTCTATTTCCTTTCTCTAACATCTACTTCATTTCTGCCTCCTGCAATTTCCAGTAAAATTGTTGGTGTGAGAATGTCATGAACTCGCTATCTTAGCCAAAAAGAATTTGTGAAAGAAATATTACAACAGCCTGGACAGATCCACTTCAGAGATATATTCAGAGATATATTAAGAGGCCTGAAAAAAAAAAGAAAAAAAAAAAAAAAACCTTTTTAAACTCAGAAAAGCAAATTTTGTTGACTATAAGGTAGGATAATGAACTTCTTAAGCCTGTGAAGTTTAAAGAACATAGGTAAGATCGAGCAGGAATAGAGGCCTGAACAAATCTCTTTCTATTATTTCGTTTTGCAGGGCGGGTCCTTGCGTCCAAGATTAGTTTAATCTAATGCAATGATTTTGTGAGCTGCAGCAACCCAAGTTTCCTTTTATAGCTTAGAAGCCTTTTGCATCATCTCAGAGGCCTCTCAGCTCCTCCTCTCAGCAATTTGTTTGAGCTGGTAGTTAATCCCCTACCTGTTCTCTCTGCAGTACCTGCAGTTTTTTGAACCTTCTGTCCCCAAGCAAACTCACTTGGTTCCCTAGGATAGTGCAGTATTTCCAGTCTCCTTCAGGACATTGCACCTGACCTGGTATCTATTATAAAACTTTTGTATTTTGAGTTTTTTTTTATTTTTCCCACTGCAGTTCTGCAGTCTGATTCACTAGACAGCTGTGCAACTAGTTGTTCCTACTGGGTGTGCAAAGGAGGCAGGAGCAGAAGCTGTGAGGAAAGAAGCATCACTACTGAATGTGAGAGGGATATTGATATTTTAGCATCATGAATATGATTTATCTTCAGATAAGTGTTTTAGTTCATTGTGGGTTCTTATGAAACTACTAACTTTGTCCTTATGCTRTTTCTAGACAAATGTGCATAATTCTTCTTGGGGAAAAAGTCTGTATTGATGCAGCTGCCATGGGAAGTGCATCTAATTCTGATAAAGAAGCAAAGGTGCCTCTAGCAGGTGCAGGCTTTGCTGATGTGCGTTGCTTGTAACTTCAGCTGCATTTTATAGTTCTCTGCCTTAATGGCAATGACTTAAAAGACAAGAACCTTTTATTTAAATCACTCATGCCAGTTATTCCATTGAAGTTATTCCAGTGAACATATGTGTTATATTTTCCTCTATAGATGAGATGACTTTTTTCAGCAGAGAACTCAGAAGTGAGGATACCAGTTGGTCAGAATATTTGGGTCAGGCTTTTCAGGATGTGATTTTGTTTTTTGTTACAATGTCATAACTTTAGAATAATTCTAATTATTCTGTAACTATTATGTAAAATAGCTCTTTTATATGAATTTACTTTTTGTTATGATAATTTGTGTTCTGTTGTGACTTTTTATGTTCATAAAAGTAAGATTTTGAATACCAATAATACAGATTTCTATGCGTACCTACTTAGTAATGTAGTTTCTTATACTTTAGCAGTAGCCTAAAACTTGCATCAGTTTTCTGATTAATCACCCTATCTATCAGAGGAACTGGAGGGGGTGACAGTACCCCACGCACTTYGCACAGTGTGTGCCTTATTTCATTGTGTCTTCAAGTCCTCTCCATCTGCTTTCCATCAAGAAGCAAATCTTTCAATTAGCTCTCATGACTTTCCTGGCCACCATACCCTGTACTTATGAATGTTCAGGAAATCTTGAAGGGTTAACACACGTTTCTCTTTGGTCTGCTTCCGTGGTGTCTTGCCAGAAGGGACCTTACATCAAAGTCCTTCTCGTTCTTCTGGAACACAGCCCTTCTTTGATCTTGTAAAAATGACTAAGAGAGGAGCCGCGTTCAGGGATGCTCTGTCCTGCCTACCTCACCCTTTCCTTTCCTTTCATCAGGTAGCTGTGGRTCACTTCCTTGTGCTGGGGGTACAGAACTTTCCCAAGATTCACTGATTCCTTCCTCTGCTCCCATGAAGTGCCTTCGAGTGCTCACAGCCCAGGGGTTCTTTTCTCCTGACACTTCCTCTCCGCTCGTCCTTTCTGCTGTGTACTCCTCGCACATAGTTACTGGTCTTGCTTGAATACCCTGCTAAGCCACTCATCCTTCGCCCCTTCGAATTTGACGTTTTACTTGTTCTTTTAGTGTTTTTTCTTCTTTATTTTTGGCTGATATAGCCAGCCTTAATTTTTTTCCCAACATTTTGCTTTTTCTGTTAAAGATTAAGATATTTTGCTGTTATTAGTATGATCTTGCTGTTATGAATATGATCAATATATATGTGACTATATACATGTTCGTTAAAAAAACTTTGTGCTGAGACTTAGAATTCTAAATTTACAGATAGATATAATTAAGGATAGATATTATCTTGTATATTTGTTAAAGAATGTGAAAATGATTGACATAAGAAATTACTGCTGAACTCGTTGAGAAGCAGCTTATTAAATGTAGAGGATGCTTCAAACTTTATTAAACTGCTTTTTGTTCAGGATGATGGTTTCATGTTTAGTTGTTGCTAAATAGCTATGGTGCACGTCTAACAGTCTGTCTGGAAAATAACTTTAGAGTTACTCCTGTAGTGATTTCAATATTATAAAATATTGCCTAAGTAGAGCGTTCCTTTTGATATTATGAAAACATGTCATATTTTACAGATTACAAGTGTTGACCTACTCAGTCAGATTTTAGTAAACTGATACGCTAGTTTCTCAAAGGATAAAGTAAAAAAAATTCAGAATAAATCTATAAAGAAGAGAATGCACTTTTTTAGATATCATAGGTTATTTCTAGGAATGCTGATACACAGTGCTCTTCAGTAAGGACTTTTTTTGGACACTGTGTGTGTGTGTGTATACACACATGAATATAATTTTAAAAGGAGGCCCTTTGTGTTCCATCTGCGGGAATCTTTCAGGAATGCCACACTTTCATCTCTGAAATACGTGCCCATGAATTCTTCCATAGAATGATGCTCGTAATAAAAAAGGATGCTTTTAATACACAGATATAATAGTAATATACAGATATGAGTAATACACAGATATCATAGCATGCTGTTTACTTACCACAAAATTAGTTAAATTTTTTCATTCACAGCATACTAAAACTTAAAATGTTTTCAGTGTGCTGCCAGGTCCTTGATTATGGTTTTAAGAGTTTTATATTTAATGAAATCTACAGTCTTAGGAAAGCAGCTATACCAGTTGATGCCAGTATAAGATTTTCATTCTTTCATYATCATGTAACTTGTCATTACAATGGGGAAATCCATAAGGCAGATTCCTAATCGTTTTTTCCTTCTCTGGCACCTTGGTATTTGCAATTTCTCTCAACATTAAAAGGTGATCAAGAATATTTCCTCTTTCCTATGAAGCATCTGTTAATTAAATGTTTGTAATGCTTTTTGAAAGATTTGATGTTAACATACAAAATATTTATATAAATTATGTTTTTTAGTCTGCAAAACTCCAGAAAATGTTCATGAATGATATGAAATTCTTTATACCCTTAACAATGTATGTCCCATAATATTACTTTTTTTTACCCACTCTGTCTTCTGTTATGTTTCCTTTAATTTCCAGTAATTATTTAAAAAGTCTTTTTATTTGATCAAAGCTTTAGAAAATGATAAAGAATTGATTCCCAAGCTAGGAATTTCCAGTATTTCTCCAAGCGGTGGCTGATGCATCATGGATAGCTGAAAGACAGCACTGCCTCCTCCGCATTTCCAGTTGCTGGTGCATCAAACAATGAACATTCATGAAATTTCCCTAATATTTTTTCCATGTAAACAATTTCTGTACTTACCAAAGGGATGTTTTGTGCTCAAGAATGAGAGAAGAGACTGTCCATGTCACTGTAAATGGGAAAGGAAGCATCCATGAAGCTCTTAATTAAACCATGGTCCATACTATGCAAAAACGTCTGGAATCTAAATTAAAAGTTCAGTTATTTTGGCATTTGCGCTGCCTTCTCATTTAGATCCCTGTGTTAACAAAGGTCTCTTGGTTTTCATTACTATGAATGCAATTTCAGCTTGAAAAACTATCTCAGTACTTTAAACCTCAAAAAAAAATTAGTATAATGAAACACAATTGAACTTCTGTGCTGTGTAACTTGAAAAAAATCTGTGCTTTTCACCTTTATAAGATAATGCGATTTCTCAATAAGCAATAGTGTGTTGTAATGAAATCCTCAAAGCAATTATATAGTTGGAATAATCTTTTATTGGAATATAATGATATGAAATATATATGTTATTTTCTCTTCAAGTTTCTCATGCTCTTAAGATGCACTAAGTTATAGAATGTCCAGGCTATCATGGAATTTTGTATATGAGGGTCAAGAAACTCAGGTGTCTTAAAAAAAAACCACATCGTGTATAAAATAAGAGTTTACCTAATGCATTGTGTTCTGCATCTATTGTGATCCCACAGTATCAGAATTTACAACATTTCAGGGTAGTGCTGGAGATTGAAGCTGGAACTGCACAGCTTTAGAGGTGTTAAATTGGAAAGCAAAGGATAGCTTTTAGGCTGCTTAACTTCTGGCTCCTATTCTTGCTATTTAGGTATTCCGCATGCTAAGTTAATTTAAAAAAAAAAAAGTCATTGCAGGTCACCTTTAACATTATATCTTTCATCGGAATTGTAACTGCCTGCTAAAATGCATTGCTGTCAGTTTAAATTATAGTTGCATTTAATCTTTTTATGGATATTCTTTGGGGATTAGCTAACTGGTACTTAAGTCAGCTCTAATTTTCAAAAATATCTGTACTATACAGATAGCCATTTGTTTTTACCTACCTCAGAAAAGAAAGGAGCACTGTACATGAAAGTCCATAAAGTTTGGTTTCTGGTTTATGTTTATGTTTTCAATATATTGACTATAAAGCCAAACTTTATATACAAACCAGCTTTGATTTATTTGCATATAGCTTTGCAGCTTTGAGACTAAAAATAAAATATGTGCCTGATTTTGATTTAGATCTGC
Source organism: Nothoprocta perdicaria (assembly GCF_003342845.1). Lineage (NCBI taxonomy): Eukaryota > Metazoa > Chordata > Aves > Tinamiformes > Tinamidae > Nothoprocta > Nothoprocta perdicaria. The sequence continues at coordinate 1,844,868 of NW_020455788.1, read as the reverse complement.
CCCTTGAGACAGTGTGAAACTGTCTATCACAAAGAATACATCAATGTAGAAGGATTAACTGTTCGCATGCACTTTAAACATCAAAGTGTTTGTATGAAGTCATGGAAAATGAGTAATTTGTTTTATCATTCCCTGTGAGAACACAGAACGCCCCTTTTCAAAGTAAATAATCTTTATTTTAAAAACAGAAAGATTAATAGCACTCTATGGAAGAGTCTGCTGTTAAGTAACATGCCATGAATGCAGCCTCATTCAGTACAGTTGGTGTTCCTTCCTCTTATCAGTACCATCAGTGAACTATATCAGTACCTTCTGTTCCCTGTTAAATAATGAACAGACAAATGCAATTGCTCTCCTTAGGATTATTTGTGTACCTTATGGCACAGAGCTTTCCAGTTTCTGGGAAAATAAGTTAACAATACTTAATTGCCGTCTACATCAGGTGTTCACAACATCCTTTTCTGCATTTTATTTGAATGGCTAAATCCATCTCTTCTAATAGAGTGGAGTGTAGTCATTAATGATACAAGGGTGGCATTTGATCTGTATTGAGGTTGCTGTACATTTCATTAAATTATTAACAAATCAATTCTGTAAGCCAACCAAAAGCTTTTTAATCATCTTTCTCTTCCATTCYTCAACTTATTTTGTTCTCTTCTTTTTATTGAAGTTCCCCTAACAAACTTTTTTTTTGTGCACCACATATCAGTCTTTTTCAATGGCTTTATGAYCAGGGTTGCAGTTTTGTCCATGAAAACATTAGTATGTAAGTTATCACTTTGAAATCACTTCACAAATTGCTCAGAAGACTGTGAAAATTTTATAGCAGATAAAAGAAGCTATACTGGGTAAGACAAATGGTCAGTCTAGCAAGACATTGGAACCATATCCAAAAAGTGCTGCTTAGGAAGTGTGTATGAACAGGGCAGGCACATATTTTGTTTCTCTCTCATTCAGTCATATTCTAGCTGTTCAAAGCTCAGATTTGTCTGGACCTAGATGTGGTTTCTATTATTTTGGAATCCTTTTATGATATTTCTCTTTCATTTCTCCCTTCAATCTGTCTTCCTGGTTGAAGAGTTCTAGTCTCTGGAGTCATTCTATTTAATCATTTCTCAAATGGAAAGCATTCCTTGCCTTTGATCATCCTAGTTACTCTTCTGTGAGCCCAACCCTTTTCTGCCTGTTTCTGTTCTGAGGTGGGGATCCAAAACTGCATTCAGCAGTCAGAGGGCAAGCACTCTGTGGATTAATACTAGGAGAGAATTATGTTCTCTAGCTGCTTATTCCTTTCCTAGTAGCGTCAAATGTTGATCTTTGCTCTTTTCAGTGTCTGGGCACTGAGTAAACGTGATTTATGAGCAGCAATCATCAAAGTAATGATTAAATCTTAGGAATCTCATAAGGTTGTTCTAGAGTTCTTCACAGCTGGCCCTCGTCTTTACCCTGGATGTCTTAGCAGCAGCAAACATTGACATTGGGTACCTCACTGTGCTTTGTAGGTCTTTTATCTAGGTATTCAGCAGCACAGATCCTGGTGTAGCTAKGTCACTTGGTGACAAGTCTAGAGTGTGAAATCTGATCCCTTACTTCTGCAGTCTTTTTGCTATCCTTTAACTGACTTTCTAACGAGGAAAATATTTTTTCCATGTTCTCATGGCTGCTTACTTTTCTTAGAAGCCTTTGATGAGGGAATTTCTTCAAAAATCTTTCAGAAGTCCAAGTAGCCTGTATCAGTCAGATATCCCTTACRCACAGGATTCTTGATGAGATCTAAAATGTGAGGACTGAGATGAATATGATCTGAGGATTGGTCTTCTGATTTCAAGACTAAGTTTAATAATGTAGTGATAGCTTCAAGTGATAAATGAAACCAAGCTGAGGTAGAGATTCTTTTTATTATTTTTTTCCATAAAAAAGCATGTGCAATAGCTTTTTGTTTGGGGAGAACAAATGATGAGTATCTTCCTTAACTTTATTTGCAGGCAGTTGATGAGAGCCTTTCTTGGCATTTAGAGAGGCCATAAAGAGGATGGCTTAAGACATTGACAGGTGTTTATGTTCTGAGCTGCTGTTGATGAGAACAGATTGCAGATTTCATTTCTTTTTTTTAAAAAAAAATATTTCATAGACTTAAAAAGAAAAGTTAGTATGAACTATGAAGTGTGTATATTGAAGACCTCCATATTAAATATCCTCTGTCCTAGACAAATTTATTTTAGTTCTGTATGACATTCCAAATATATAARTTGTCCTGCATTTGAGAAGTGCAGTGCCTTAGGAGAACAGATCAGGTAGCATATACCATAAGTTCAAAATATTAATGCTTTGATTTGCTAGTGGACCAAGAAAAAAGTCCTGGTTAGGTTATTTGTTTCCTGTGCAGAAGGAGTTTGTCATGTTTGTGTGGGAGAAGAGAGAAGGTKGGTTGTTTCTTGGAGGGGAGAAGAAATCAACTTGGAGGGGAGAGAAAATCAACTCTGGGATGACTGCTAAACATTAGGATTCAATATTTTCCTTCCCATATAGTTAAATTTTCTTTTCATTAAAGTGGATAGATTTGTTTGTAGAGAATCCGTTGTCTGTTATATTCTTCAACCTTACAAACACACATGCAAGCCAGTACCACGTGTTGCTCTGTGGTGGAAGCAACAAACATTGGAACTCATCATAAATTCATGGAGTCATCAAGTCTTTGATGAACATAAAGCCACTGTAAATGACGCATGAGATATGAATGAATACCACTTTACAAGGGTAACAGTGAAATGGTGGGTGTTTATAAGGGGGAAATATTAGTGATCAAAAGATGCCTCTAGACAATTTTAATTTGAAGTGGAGACATATAGTAAACAGTTAAAAAAAAAAAAAAAAAAAAAAGCTTTTTATATATAAAAGCAGTGTTATATTACAGTATGTGAAAATCACTTTGAACAATGTGTAGACCTCCTACCTCATTTCATCTTGAAAAATTAGAAGAATCTTTATATATATAAAATGTATATTCTTCTAATTTGTATCATATGCAAATATATATATACACATTTATGTATATATATTTATATATATAAATTTAGTAATGTGTATCTTCAAATTCTGTAATTCTTTTCTGGTAAAGAGACAGATATGTTACAGGAAAAATAATTTTTCTTAAGAAATTATTGAACTGTGAATTTTGTAAATCAAAAAAGAAATTACAAATGCAGTTATATATTAAAATACAGGAGTTCTTACAAAGACAGAAAAATACTTATTGCTTTTGGTCCTAAATTTGCTACCAAAACCCAACATCTATTTAACTACATTTCTCATGCAGCTGATTATAAAAAAGAAAGTATGATTTGGCTTCTTGTAAAAATAATTACCTGTATTAGTTCTGACTTTGAATTTTACAAAACAGATTCTAACAGACCCAACTTTATTCACAGGGAAGCAGCATCAGTATGCATCTTCCTGTCCTCCCAAGATTTTTTCAGGATCTGTTATGGTCAGTTGTCAACCTCACAGTTAAGCACTTTTTCCTATATGTTGTCTTTAGTGTTGCCCATYTGGAAAAGTGCCTTGCTTATCTTCCGGAAAATTTTCCCAATCTTGTATAATTCCCATTCCATTTTTAAAATTAAACTGTTTATTTATGTCTAATAAAGTTAATACCTGAACACCTTAGCTTTTCTTGTAATTTTAGATTTATACCTAGATTATCTCCACTTTGTGTTCCTGATTTTTTTTCCTATTCTCACTAAAGGGCTAAAGAATCTCTGCTTTACTTTTGACRGTTCTTCCTGATTTCTAAAGTATCCTTCTTCAATCAATCCTTTTACCCTGTTTTGTAGGCTCTCTACTCACTCTTCCTAGACTAATTCTCTCCTAGAATTATTTTCTCTCTCTTGTGATTATAGAGTTCTCACTGTTCTAGCTCTTTTGGCTTGAATGTATGCTTTTTCTCTTCAACACTAGGTGAAGAGTAGCAGGACAAGATTCAGGACTTATCTACTTACTATGTATAGTAAACACGATAGTYGTATGTGTCTATTTTTCTGTTTTTGCTCTCAGTGAGTCTTGTATCCCTACTACAGTGGGGTGGGAAACTCCTTTCTTCACTAAATGTACAGTCTAAAAATGAAAATTCCTTCCTTACCATATGGGAGAGATGGTTTGAAACCCCATCAGTTTCAGAAGGAAAAAAAAACCCAAATTGAAAAGACTATTTTATATAGAAGTAAATTGTAATATATCGCCATCTTAACTGCTAGTGCCATTTTACTTCTTGAATTCTTTGGAGAATGGCTTGTTTAGATCAGCATGCTTGTGGCAGCTTGTTTATGTACTCAAAAAGCTGTAGTGAAATAAGGCCTGTGGTCACTAGGCAGTCATGGTAACAGCATAAATGTTAATGCTAGCCATATTCTTAATATAATATACTTTAATGTTAATAATTTATATTACATCTTTCAATATGCATTAGATTAATAACTTTAGCAGTAAGGTTAATGAAAATATTGATACTGACAATGTTAGTATAATATCCTAACTTGCCAGCTCACATAAATGTTAATTCATTCCTTTTCTCATTTCATTTTTTTAATCAATTGTTATGTGATTGAACCTTAGTTTATAAATATACCTAAAGCTGTGCTTTTAAAGAATAGCATTCTTCTGAAGAAGTGAGCTTACACAGATATAAACTTTTCTTTTGTAACACTGAAAACTATATAGAGTTCATAAAGTATCTATACCTGGTAAAGTATTTTTGTTGTTTAATAGTACCACAGATGTTTAAGTGGTTCTTACACTCAGCACAGTATGTTCATACAGTCCTGAATCATTATATAGCTATTGAAGATTGCTATGCAGGTTGAAGCGATAAGGGACAAGGCTTTTTGAGATAGAGTGCACCCTGCCCAGAGGTGTGGGCTGATTTTTCTTTTGCTTATTCCAAGCTCTACTCTTTCTTTGAAGTCTGAAGCCTACGATCTGAAAAGGATGTTTTTTTCTGTTGGTTTGACGATTTGGACCTTTTAAGACTAACAACAAACCGTTTTGTATTTAGGGGCAAGTTAACCTAGTGTGCACAGATTAGAGCATAACTGGTTTTGACTTTAGGATTAATTAATTTTGTCATTTATATAAATTCTTGCTTTAAAGTCTCTAGGCTGTAATACTGTTGATGAAGGCATTTATTAGTAGATAACCAAACAAGGTTAAAAAAAACTTATCCCAAGAAGTATAGTTTATATAATGCTAGTGGAAATACTGTCTGTTGTTAGGAACGCATTGCTTCTACAGAGTATTGTTTCTACGTGCTTTTCAGCAAATAATGGGAGGGCAGTCTATGAGAAACTCCAGAGAAATCTGGCTCATGTGTTACAAATGCTCTTTATTCATCAGTTCTGCCTGTGCACTGGAACTGAAACATGCTGCTCAGTTTTTAGTCCTTTACATCTTGCTCCTGGCTAGATTTTTGCGTCACTATCATGAAGGTGAAAGGCCCATATTTTGTTACTGAATTCAAGCCCAACTCTCTTTAAAGTCATAATTCATCTCTCAACAGTACATATCAATCTAATGTGAAAATACAGAATTTGAGTTTTGTGTACTTAGCYAAGTAATAACTATTTTCAAACTATAGCTTTGGTTTTATTATGTGCTTAGCTACAAAGGCAAAAACACTATGAGGGCAGATTTATATTTTTGCTATAGGCACTTTACTTGCTGAAGTGCAGTATATAAAAATCTGGTTCATGGAGACTCAGGTTAAGGAAATGTGCTGTGGTTTTATTTTTGTCATTGTTTTTCTGTGTTGACTGCTAATTGTTTACAAGTAGCCAATGTTTGTTGCAACCAATGCAATCCATAGATGCAATGCTTTTTTTTTTTTTAGTGTTTGATTTAAATGAAAAGCTGAAAGCATTGATTAATTCTCTATGTTGTATCATGTGCTCTGTTTTTTAGAGTACTCGAGTAGCTTTAGACCACCTGGAGTCTGTTCCTGGAAAACTGAACTTGTTAGAAGATTTCAAAGATACTGGAGTAAGAAAGATGTGACTTTCAGCAGTTGTAAATTATTTAGGTCAATTAATATCCTCTAGATATGTATATATAGACTTTTCAATAACATGTATAAAATTAGTCATAGTCATAGTATTAGTCAGTACTAATTYATTTTTATCATTATAGGTTTGTTGAGATCATAAATTTATTGCTAATTACTAACCTAAGACTGCCGTGATGTTTTCTAATGTAACTAAATATTTAAAACTGGTTATAACTAAAGTCATAGTGATTGACTCAGAATATTTGTGTTAAGTGCTGAATTGTGATATTAGTTGTTAGTAATTAAAAATACTGTAATAAGATAAAATTTCCCAATTATTTAAATATTTAAAGTGGCAAGTTAAAAATTTGAGCTTTATATATTCACAGGCCTTTTATTCCTAAAGCAGTGCCTGCGATTGTCACTTCTGGTTTCAGTATCACAATTAAATCAAGATATGCTCTCTGAAGAGAGCAATTTTTCCCCATTACAGAATTCCTTTGTTAGAAGCTGTGATATGATTGCATTTTGTAAAGTTACAAGAAATCATTTATATAGCCCCTGTATTTCTGCCTCTGAATATTAGTAATTAATTCTTCTTGGTGTATTCATGATCCTTGGCAATGCCTACATATACAATAACCAACCAACATWTATTATTTTGACCTTAGAAAATCATGTAGACCTTTCAATGCTTTTCTAGGARTCACATTGCCGAAGAGAGATGATAGAGGAACGGTTTATGAAGTATAAAGAAATAGTGACTTCCCTACAGAGGCAACTGGAGGTTTCAAAAAAAAGAGTCCAGCAGTTGAAGGTGTGTACTCCACGTTTTTATTTAATATTTAATTAATATTACCTTTRTAGTACAAGTACCGACTGAAATAATATACCATTTTTCTTATGTTTCTCTGGCACATTTGCACATAGCTGCTATGGTTCATGTAAAATTGATGACAGAAGTGTGTTTCCATTAAAAAGTGCCCTGATTTCCAAAATCTTAAAAATTTTATGGAAAAGCAATACTGTATCTTACTACTCTTAAACATTTACTTGTGCCTATGTTAGTTAAATTGCTGTCAAAAAGGACTATGGATTTATTTGTTGACTTTTCCTTTCTGTATCCTTTCATATGGAAGATAAACCTGTTTCCACCAAGAAAAGAAATGTTAATTTATCTGTAGTGACTTTTATAGTAGTAGACTTTTGTATTCTGTACTAAAGATATGATACCATGACCGTTTCACAGTAGAGAAAATTCAGGCAAACAGATGTGAAATTATTTGCTAAAGGTCACTCATTTGACCAATAGCAGAGGGTTTGCAATAGTTTGCAATGTCAATACTTCTGCTGACCATCCCAGGCAAGACAAGACTCTTTGGTATTTTTTCAGCTGTGTCTTTAAGCAGCTGAGGTCAAAATCTAGGATCAGGAACTGTATATCAATTAAATTCAAACTTTTTTGTGTTCCCCACCCCCTCCATAGCAGTTATCCTACCGAAAAAGGTTACCATATTGGCCAATGACGCTTTCAAAAAATAGACAAGGTAAAATGAAGACAGAGACCTTTAATTTAATATGTTTTTGGTGTAAGATGATATTAAGCTATTTCAGATACCTATGCTGTTCTTCTGTAAGAAAGGATTGAAAGGAAGAAACAGGGCAGAGTGAATCTTCTGCTAGTGATCATCTACAATTTTTCAAATTTCTCATGCCTTCACAGAGTAACTAATTCAATAACTGTTGAAATCTGGAAAACATTGAAAAGCTAAGTGGAAGAAAACTGCATTCAGCTGACAGTACAGTGTAACACTGCGCAAACTGACCGAGTCTACTGAACTAGCATGATATGAGCTCTATATTAAGAATCCAGAATACGGCTGATTCCAGAATAATATTTTATCTCTCTTTAGGCATCAGGAAGCATTTAATGGCTTCCTTTTAGACAGGCCTAATTGGATTTTGCATGACAATACAGTACTCTTTGCTGTCACAGCTGTTACAAATAGAACAGAATGTTCAAAAACAAGTAACAGACGGCTGCTAATCTGATTTCACTGATCGGGCTGGATTAGTCTAAGAAATCCCTTTTTAATGCTTGCCTTTCTTACCCTGCTCTGGAACCGTCTAACTCAAGTATATTGCCTTTGTTGTWGTTGTTTTGCTTTTCTAGTTTTTACTATTTGTCAATAAATTTAAATGGTGGAAGAATGTACTCTTGAGTATGTTCTTTTTTTGGCAGTTTCAAATTACTATTTATATACGGTCTAATGCTTTTACTAAATAGAGTAGACATATTTGGTAGAAGGTAAGATAATGCATGTTGTAAAAGGAGAGTTCTTGTAAAAAGATTTACATCAACCATTTTACATACAGTCACTTACAAAAATAATCWTTTTCCTCTGTAATGACCATCTTCTGTAGTAACCTACTTTCAGCTTGCTTGCTGACATTCATTACGACATGCTTTATTTAATCACATGTGTTAGCCTGTTTTCATTTTAAGGAGCAAAAATGTAACCAAAGYTAATATCCACTGATGGTAGTTGTTTTTTCTTTCCTCCTATGATTTCATTTGTTCCCATTCCTTACTTTTCAGTGGTCATATCAGTTGCCTATAAAATATCCATAGCTTAGAAGCAAAGTCATAATAGATTAAAATGTAAGATTCCCTGTAGTAAAAGAGGCCAGAGGTAGATAGAACAGGGGAAATGGTGGTATGTGTATATAATCTGTTAAAAATGTTACAAAATACTGTCTAAAAATAATAATAAAAAAAAAGCTAGAAGGAACCCAAGGATAGATGAGTATGTGAGATGGATATAAGTATTTTAAGATGATTTCCCTGCTGCAAACAGCTAACCATCTAGTCRAGCACTATATACACATGCAGACATAAATGAAGCATGCAGGAGAAAGTAAAACAAGTCAGTGTTTCTCGAAAGCAAAGGCCATTTTGTAATGCAGATACTGATAAAAGTGCCTACTATTGCTTGTTCTAAAAGTTCTGTTGTRCGATAGCATTTCTAGAAGCAGAATGAAAAGACAAAAAAATTTATATTCTTTTTAAGTTGTTGTTATCCGATCTACATTTTAGGCATTAAGTCTCTCATGAGTACACAAGGGGATTAATATGTATAATTCCCATTAGTGTTAATAGGAGTAAATCCCTCTTCATTGATGAGACAAAAGCACATTGTATCTCAAAATTAATGTTGGATTCTGTTTTGTTTTCTGTTTGGTTTTCAAATCCTAATAGTAGCAGGAATGATAAATTGCAAAATATTTTTAGAAAATTCCCTGAGGATAATTATGGTGAAAATTCAGTAGTGAARTAAAGTATTCTATGAACTGGTAAAATTGTGCATCTCTTCTTTCAAGTACCTAAGTAATTTGGATATCAAGCCAAACTTTCAATCTTATTTTGAAAGGTATTGCAACTGGSGACCACTTACTACAGTGCTAATTAAGATTTCTAGTGATTTTTCTTTAAATGGCCTTTTTAAAATGATTTCTTTTTCTAGCTTAGGGTCTTTGTTCAACAACAACAAACCCTGCTGTATAGGTCTAGGTGTCAAAAGTAACTTTATTCAGACTTTATATTATGGTTAAAATAAAAAAAATAAAAGACACCTTCAAATATTTGGGGATGAATAGCTTTACTATTACTTAGGGAGTTTCAATAAATTGATGTGGTTCATTCACTAGTGATGAACTCATCACTTACTGATATCTGATTATGCTTTGTTCTGCACCTTGAATGTGATGCAAACAGGAAAAAAGAACATTTTTACACTTTACTGTAGTAAGAAAGTCTTGCAGTGCTGCCAGGGAAACTGTGGGGAAAGCAGTTTTTGCAAAGGTTTTGCAATGATGAAAYGGGCATGAAATTCATAAACAAATTATCTTGAACCTAACTGCAGTATTCTGTATTTAGTATTCTGAGAATTAAAATCAGAATTTTCCAGCTTMTGTGAAATCACAGTATATAGCCATATGTATGTTACTGTATCTTTATTAGCGTTTATAGCTGTGTTTGAYATAAACTAATAAACTATTTTTCACAGGATGTGAAAATTGATGCTGAACTTTCAGATATGCAGGCAGCTCTTCCCTCTTCTAGTTGGCGAACTCAAAGCAGCTTTTTGTCCAGCACACGGCTTTCAGATTCAGATTGTAAGTATTGTTTCATGGAGAGAAAAAAAATCCAAAACCAAATAAAGTATTTTCATCTTTCAAGGCTGCTTTACTTCAATAGAATGAAGAATTCYTTTTTTCCTACAGGTCTTGCTTCATTTCAGTTTCAGATATTGGATGTCTTCGTATAGGATGTACTTTACTGCATTACAGTGTTTTGTACGTGGTTTTTGTTGTTTTATGGGAAATGCACTGAATTTTGTTTGTCGTCCAAAACCACACTGAAGAAACGAGCTGCCCTTAAATTTTGCATTTCTTGTTGAGTTGGCTTATTGTATAAGGTCCTTATCTTTTCAGAGATGAAAGATACTCCCCACCAAAGCATTTTTCCTAATCTTTCGTCTGTACCAATTAGCCTCACGCAACAGATTTTAGTAGTAAGTTGAATTCATTAATTCTGTGATTCCTACTTCAGTAGTTGTTTTTAATTATTCTTCCCAACTCCTCGTGCACATCCAACTTGTGGTCTTGGAAGYTGACAGGATCTTTCGTACGGATTGTCACAGTTCAGTAAAAGATAGGTCATATTAGATCTCTAGCTAGTGCTTTTCATGAGTTCCACAGCTGCCTTAGAAAAGCTTTTGAAGTTTTGTTTGTTTGTTTGTACGAGATACTCACTTGCTCATATCAGAAAACTTTCCTTCAGAAGGATGTCACTCCTGTTTCTTTTCAATATAGCCAGCTTGCATGCAGACAACCTGTTCAGTAAATCACATTATGTGTGAAGAAAGTCCTGCTTCATTACACTTACAGACTTTTGTGTGTCTCGGGTTGTAGCTCTACAGCTCTTCTAGTCCTAAGATAGGTACTGCAGTATATTAATACCTGTCAACAGAAAGGCGTGATTGATCTGGTGAGGTTCAAGATAATAGGTTTGTTTTCCTTTCAGAAACTGACAGTTGTGATTAATATCCTTTAGCAAAGCATACTGAATAACTGCAGTAGGTGATAATAAAACATAGGAGTCGATGCTTTAATCACATCCATACTTCAGGAACAGCTTCCCCTTTTCTCAAAGGTGTTTTTCCATAACCTCATTCCTGTCACAGTCTTTTCACACCAAAGCATGACTTTGCCATCTTGGAGTATAGAAAAGAAATAATCCTATCTAGTTTTGTATCTAGTTTTGTTTAATGTAGTCTATGTAAAACACTTTTTATTTTTTGCATGTACTTCCAAACTCAAAGGGACTGAGGAGTCAAAGGGACTGTTCATCTTTGGAATATTCAAATCCTAAGTTGCTCAGAAAGGTTATGGAGTTTCTATCCTTGCAAATAATCAAGAAGTGACTAACTGTGATCCTGAACAACCTGCTGTAATTGACCTTGCTTTGAGCAGGGATGCTAGTCCAGATCTCCACAGTTTCCTTCCAAATACAACTTTTTTCTCTGATTTCACTGCAAAAACTTGCTGAAAACTAACGATACATCATAATTGTTCCTAAAATTTTACAAGTATCTTTATATTGCTTAACCTGARTGGGACTTGATAGGACTTTAGTAGACTAGGACTTGCTCATCTATTTTAGGTTTATTCCCAAGAGAAATAAGATCCATGTAGTCATGACATCTGTCTTTAGTATTTCTTCCCATARTAACATATTAACTATTTAGCAAATTTCAATTAAAAATGACCAAAAGAAGGTAATTCTCCAAGATAATCGAACTGCTAGAAATTTTGTGAAAAACAGCTGCTTAAGGAGAAAGACCAAATTTAGAACCTTAAAAAAGAAAAGTTCCACCACGAGCTCAAATGTCTTTGATATGCTGGCTTTCCAGGCTTTAGGTTAGAATGATTTGAAATTAAATACATTCTCCAGTGAAGAAAATCCTCTGTCACAATAGAATGCATTTGTAAACATCAGATAGGTACCTTGTTTAGGTAATATATAAAGTGTAAAATTTTGGTCAACTTCTTACGCTCACTCTCTAACATGTGACCAAATGAGGCAATTAAGGGACATGAATGTTCGAAAAAGTGCTTTTATTTTTTTATCTGATGAGATAAAGAAAACAAGGTAAAAATGCTGGAACTGAAGAAGATTGAATTTGACAGAAGAATGCCAGAGATTATAAATATTGTAGGTGAACAACATCACATATGAGTGACATAGTGTTGGTGGTTTGCAGTTTGAGACTGAACTGTTAGGATAAAACCTCTGTTGTTTTTTAACAGGGACTTTGCTGACATGGGGCACATTATTGAACATTGAAGAGTAATCAATTTGTTATTACTATTATTACTATTTTGCTTAGCTRTTATTTTTTTCCAAATAGTAGAGAGTGCCTTTTGAAGTGGTCAGACATAGCTAAGGAACTGTTAGTTATTTTAGTGCTTAAAACTTTAGGAAAGTATTTTCATGTCCCTTGTGGATATATGYGATACCCTATAACACCAAGGCATTTGAATCACTAATATATTAATAAGTGATTTAATGTTTTTTCTTTGGACTGAATTTCATATTTGCCAGCTAGATGTGTGTTTTGAACTTTTTGTTAAGTTGTTCTTGTTGTTTTTCCTGACAACTGTGAAAATTCTTCAGTAATGTTAATGTTAAGGAGCTTGTTTCATAATTGCCAGTGAGTGGCAAGTGCTGGTAAGATCAGACACTTCACTAAGTTGCATAAACTCCATGGATTTTTAATTTCAGTAATGATATTAATTTGAGGCTTTGATGGTGAAGTTTAATTTGAGGTGTATTGCTCCTATACCTCCTATAACTTTTAATAAATGTATCTGTTTCACTTACTTCTTGTGACCAATTTATCTCCTTACTTCTTTAGAAACAGACTTTTTAAAATTTATGTATTCACCTTTAGAAGTACTTCAAAAGCTATGTGATTTAGTTTATCACTATTCCCTCTCACAAAGTCATGAAAGCTTGAAGATTATAGAACCAAAAGGTAGTACTAGAAGTTCACTTCCAAATATGGTTCTCTTATGCATTAGAAAAAGTACTGGGGAGGAGAGACAAATCTGATGGAATTTAATTTATGAGAAGGATCCTGGGATTGACATTTAAAATTGATAGGCAGGAATAAAAAGGTGAGTGGGAAATATGAAAGGAACAAGTCTGCCTCCACATATATTTTTAGCATTAAGTTGTCAATATGGCAGACAGTTGAAAGGAAAAGTAATCAGAATTCTTGTTCATGTYTCGTCTTTCTGATTAATTGTTCCAATTATGACAACTTTTTCAGAAAAAAATTTATTTTGAAAAAAAGCTGTCAGAATGGACTCTCATTTCTATAGCCATCTTCTTAGAAAGGAAGAGATTTAACTGACAAAATAATTTATATGAGGAGCCATCAGTAGACATGTTTGTAGTCTGTATTATTATCAGACCAAAAGGGTTGGTCTAAAAAGTCAGCTACCAGTTGTTATCTAAAGAATAATCCTCAGAAATTGTTTTTCATGGCCACTGTACTTTTCTTAAGTTTTATATTACAAAGATCTCAAGAGTTACAGATGCTTTGCATTAGTTTTGTGAATTAGTTCCTGTCTTTGTCTTTGTACAGTTCATCATTTCAAGATTTTGACCTGGATGGTTTCCCAGAAGCCATATGGATTTCAGACTTTCTATTGTTGGGAATCTCTATTGCAGGGCTTCCTTAGCTTAGCSTTTAGGGAGAGAAAAATAGCCATCAATCATCTTAACTTTTGCAGCTAGGCTGACAGTCTGCTCTGACCCTTTAGCTCTGGTGATACACAACRCTATTGTGTCAACACAGTACACAGTAAGAATGGTATCATGGTTGAATAAAAGCAAGTTCTCCTGAATGTTGATTTTTATTGTCATGACAGTCATCCTCTGCAATGTATACTGATACCCTTTTTTTATCCCTCTTTTTCACAAATTCTTAAAAAATTGAATTGACTGTTTTATACAATCTGTAAGCTAAGGAAAATGAATACTATATTGTAACACCATGTTGCTGCGGGACACCGTTCTAGAACAAAGCCTTCTAGAAATAATAAGGATATGGAATAATCAGTATTTTGCAAATGAATTTAGTGTGACCAGGATTCATTTGTATGGTTTTTCACTTTTGCTTACTTTGAATATTGTCAAATTCAAAGACCATACTGTCAAAACAGCATACACTAGTATAATTCTAGGTGAATGCAAAAAAACTTTGTCAAAAAAATGCTAATTCACTCTTTTACTAATGTTCCAAGCATGATGTTTTTGTTTTTCTTATGGAAGTGAAAACATCTCACTATTCTTATTTAATCTGTGAAGACTTGCTCCCTGACTTGACTATGAGTTGTATACTGCTAAGATTTTACTCTGCTATTCAAAAAGTTGCACTCTGATTATAGCAGTCASGGAGGACTGTCTCATACACTTTTATGGTGTAGCTGAGGTCATTTGAAAAAGGTATGTTATACGAGTTGATATCCACTTTCTTCTCCTTAATTTCTGCTTTTTTAAAACGTTTACATTATTTATATTTATCATTGWATATTTATTACTGTCATATTGCTTGTTGTGTGTATTATAGTATTGCATGGTGAAGTATGCTATTGATATAAAATCTATTAATCGCTAGTCAGCAAAATGTACATGTTTATCTGAAGATATTTAATTACTTTTTTCATCTGATTTATTTCTAGCACTTACGAAAAAAATCGTTCCTTTTGATATAAATGCCACCAGGGAAGACCCCATTAATGTTGCTGTCAACGACATGAAGTCACAAGCAGAAAGAGGGAAGCAGTAGTTGCAAAAACGCATCAGCTTTGTCTGTGGTAAATTTGAATCCACTCTTTTGTTTTAAAGTAGTAGTAATTCAGTCTGCTTATGAGAGAGATGAACCTTTCGTTATTAACCTATTGCCAAAAACTTAGATGAAAGACCATCAAGAGAGAGACKAACAAGCTCTGTTGATATTGTACATGATTTGTATGCCAAAGGTTTTCCAGGATTATGCTCCATTATCTTGCATTTCTGTGGTCTTCCTGGTCTAAATTGGCTGTATACTTGAAGCATTGGTAGGTGAAAGAGCTTTGACATTAATCTTTTCTAGATGTTTATTAACACCTGCACAGAAGTTTTCCTTACATATGTTTTATAACATTAAATAATGTTCTTAATGAAAAAATTCAAAAAATACTTTTGGCCTAATATTTATTATGAGAGTCATTATAATGCCTTGTACAGACACTTGTGCTAAAGTTACTTATGACTTTAGGTTCTTCAGTTTACAACTGTCATTTAACAGGTGATTAGAGAGAAGTGATCAATATTAAACAAATTTCTTCAAAATTGACAAGAGTTCATAATAATATTTTCCAGATCAGTATATTTTTATTATCAACTGTTTAGAGTTATTATTCCTGCCAGAATATACAGTATCAAATGTTATGAAAAAGTTGATTTGTATGAGCTCTAGTATGGCACTTAACGAGTTTCTTCATGAAGACCTACCTGCAYCCATCTGTATTAAGCACATTGAAGGGCAGTGCACTCTGACTGTGAAAATGTTAATTGCAAAGGTTAATGTTGATGTATTTATTTTATTTTGTTCTTTTTTTAGAAGTTTAGACATGTCATATTGATTTTAAAATGTTATGGGAATACAATATTGCACTATTGTACTGGGCCTGATGGCTCTATTCTAAACAAATTGAATACCTATCTACAGCACTGTGGTCTTGAACAGCGTTTCATAGCAGAATCTTCTCTTGTCACAAGAAATACCAGTGTTTCTGATGRTCCTGGTTTAATTCTCCTGTCTTTAGGGCTTCTGTTTAAGTTACCACTAATGTGCCTTAAAAATTGGCCAAACCTGTCAGAGTACTGTAGCAACACAAGCACCAGTGAAACGATTCTGTTTTGTCACCTTCTTACTAGGGAGCCTGTTCCTTCTGAACACCTTATAAAACACTGGTTCTTTTTTTTAGTATTACAAACCCTGTAGGTCTGTTGGTCATAATTCCCAGGTCATTATGCACCACACAAAAATGGGTCTCTTTCCACCTGAAGAGGTATCCTGCAGTCCCAGTGGACTCTGTGAGCAGTGGACTTAGTTTACAGAATCCTCTTGTATTCAGCCTGTGTCAAACACAACCTTTTGCGAAGAACATCAAAATCAGAAAAGGAAATAGGAAAAAACTTGGAATGACTTTGGTTGCATTTTCTATGCACTTAAATTACTTGATTGTATAAAAACAGCTATTCACAATTTTTCAGGTCCCTTTTTTTCTGTTTTGCTGTTAAATGTTTGCTTTCTGTATGTGCATAACGCTATGCGTTGTGGTACTGGCACTGACTCCTTGTAAACTGTTGGCACATCTGCTAATTTAGAAGGTCAGGAAAGCAAAGCAGGAACATCCATCTCTTCTGATCTGAACAGTAATGACAGGGCCAGAACAAAAACATAAACAAATAATCACCTGCAGTGGAGAAGACTGGACAAATAGAAACCTGTCTGTGTCATAGTGTACAAAGAGTGTGGATGACATGAAGTAGTGTTTAACTCAGGCCGCAGTTGCCATAAACCAGACTTACTTTAAGTGTATCCAGCATTTGTAATTTATTTTTTTAATTAGATCAGAGCACAGCTGTAAACAGAGTATTTAAAATATTTTAGCTGGTTTGTCTGGTGAAATGTTAAAAAATTGCAAAATAAAATGTCAGCAGCTTGCAGACTTTATGGTACCTGCAAATTATGGCTAAAAAAATATAGAAAGGTCATTTTAAAATATTTTATAATGCAATAAATCATGCTCTCAAAATACAACATGTAATGAGGTCTTTCTGAAAAGGTGACTGATGCATAGATTGCTAATGGATAAACGTAAATCCAAGCCACTTTACTGAAGCTGGAAGAGTTTTTGAGATGTGAAGTGCCTGCTGGTATGTGGGTCGAGCTTGAAGAGCCTCATCTGAGGAGTATTTGAAAAATAGTATCGTCTCCTTTTCCAAAAGAACTTGTAAAAATCTGGATATTAATTCTTACCCTCTTATTTATTTATTCAGTTTTCCTCACTTGAACCTCAGAAATCTGAACTGTGTTTCCTTAAAACAGTTTCACTACTGTTTTATGATATTTTACTACTGAGGATAAGCAGTCAGAACTCACTCATTATTACCTCAAGTATTAAACCAATTTTCATACAGTATGGGACAGAAATCACAACTAGGTGAAGAATTCTGGCTTTAAGACTCCTTAGATATGTTCAGTGCTCAATATATTTGCCTTTGGCCACATGACTGTAGTTTTCAGTAGTTTTATTTCCGCTCACAAATTTTCTTAAAGGCTGAAGGAAGGGAAGAAATTAAACCACAAAAAAAGAATTTTTTAATGAGTAGGCTTTTGGTCTCTAAAGCCAGGAAATTCTTCCTTAAATTTACCCTCTTGGCATTCCAGTCCAGATAGCATATAATATTTGTCTCTGTTCCACCTTTGATAGAGCTTCATATTACAAAGTGATTTTTGTTTCCTTTTTATTGAACGCTAAAGTTCCATTCATGACAGTATTTGAAACTGTCCCTTTGTGGTTTGAGAAATAATATTTTTTCCATATTGGCCTGAAATAATATTCCTCTCACCAGTTTCAGTTTTTAAAGTAGAAAAGCAGATAATTTTTCTATAAAACATTTCTATATTTCAGATCTTAAAATTTGCTGTCCATTTTGGTCATCAAATCTCTTTTCATTTTTAACCCTTTGATGACCAGTTCCTCCATTCTTGCACAGCAATKTTCAATAATCAAAAACTGTGGGATCACACATACAAATGGTGCTTTGTGTCTTTGTTCGGTTTAATGTTGGGTAAATTAATCTACTTAATATTTGTGTACTAATTTATGTAATTTATGGATTTAACAAACTAATTTCAAGCAATCAGATTTTTAAATGCTATCCTGAACTATAGTGGTTCAATTTTGTGCTTCCAGTAATGGGTTTATTATTCTGAAGAGATGTGCTGGCCCCTCAACTTTCCTTATTTCAGTATCAAATATTCAAAACTTGGATTCCTTTTTACTTCTATAACCGTTTTTTACTGTTTTACATTGGACTATAAGAGTATGTGTTCTTAAATAGTTTCAAGAAGGCAGTTGCCTAATATATAAATTGTATTTTTTTTTAATTATGTAATTGTATTATTCCAAGGAAAAACATCAAAATGAACATAGGACTTAGTCCAGGAAGCYGTATCCTTCCCTTGTGGGATGAAGTGGGTCAAAACTGAACCACAATATAAAACAAAGCTATTTTCTAGCATTTGCCTCTCAAATTTTTCATGGGAGATAATATGTAGCTAATATTCAATTCCTTCGTCATTAAGACCTCAGCCACGTCTTCAGCCATTTTTCAGATATCCCACCAAAGCAAATATGATAAAATTCCTTAGCTCAAACAAAACACTGTTTTCACAGTCTGTAATATTCATTCTTGRTCTAAGGAGTCTGTGAATCAGTTTTTTCTTTGGCTTATAAAGCAGTCTCTGCACCATGTAAAACTGAAGGGAATTTTCATGAATGAAAATTGCAGTATTACTGTGATAATAAACAAATACATATTTTTGTAACATTGCTTTTTAAGTCTAAAAGACTAGTAGTATAAAACCTGAACACATTCTCTTATTTATAACACTGTAAATAATGAATAAAAGTATGCATTGCTAATGTMAAAAATTTACCATGTTTTTGTAAAACTGTATTGAAAAAAATGTTACCAATATATTTATCTTTTTAATCCATGTCTTTTTGCTCCCAAAGTAATTAATGCTGAAGTCAATATAAGCTACAGACCAACATCTGGAGATGTTAAAAATAGATGAGCAGTAGGACGTCACACATATTCCTGTGCTTTTTATCTAGTTGTAGCATTTAGAAACTGATGGGGATAAAAACAAATAGAAGTAGAAGGAATGAAATGCAGTTTATGAATAAATTATAACTGCAGAATACTTTCATACATTCTTGATGTCTAAATTTAATTAGACATACATTCTTGATGTCTAAATTTAAAATCTATTTTTGAGCTAGTTTTTACTTCTAAATAAAAGTGAACCCTAAATAAGATTCCATTTTGGACAATTTTTTATCGTACAAAGCTATTTTTCTTTTTATCACAACTCTTGTAAACCCTTTACTGTAAATATATCTAGGTTGTTATAGATACGAACTTCATTAGTTTCCTGCTTTAATCTACAAAATTAAATGATATTTTAAGTCTGAACAAAATATTTGCTCTGGATGCGGAAGTGCAGCAGAACTGAATCTGATAACCTGGGCTTTTAAAATAGTAGATTAATGCCTGTGGGAATATTGACAGCAAAAATGAAAGAAATTATTATGGTTAAAATACAGCAACATCTAGTATCTATTTTTTGTAGTAAAAGCAATAGTTATTGTATTACTCAAGCTAAATTTGCGCATCTGAAATTTCTGTACCTTTAAGAATGAGAATTAGGGTTTCCTTGCACAAGGAGATGCAAAACCTGTAATATCAATACCTTGGGAAAATACAGTTATAATTTTTTTGTAATTTCTAGTCATTTATTCTGGTGTTCTCTTGGTGCTATTTTATACTAAATATTTTTGAGCCAGGTACTGCATACTTTTATTTAAATATTGCATTTAAATTCATGATCTGTGCAAGATAACTTTTTTAAGGTTAATCCTGCTATATTTTTTCAGACAGGTGGCTGTTTTGCTTAGGCACCAGACTTATTGATTTATTATCTGTTAACTCCATGTCTTTTCAGACTGGAATTGTTTTAATCATAAGACTGCTTTTCTCATCTGTCATCTACATTACACTAGTATAGCAGAAGATGACATTCCACTAACTTACCATCACTTCTCCACTTAACCCACATTAATCATTTCAGTAGTTGATATGCCCAAGGAATGACAGTAAGAAGAGGACAGATCTTTCTTATTGCATAGTCTCTTTTTATATGAATTCTGCCACTCTGCTTGCTGAAATAAAGCCAAGGTAAATTCACTAACATAAGCAACTTAATTTTAAGGATTATCCCACAGGCAATAATAATTGTATCTTAATAAGTTTGTCTATATTTTCTAAAAGATACCATATCACTTTGTAGTGGGAAATAGTAAAGGATCAACATCACTGCAATAGACTTGAAATATTCTTCATTCCAGGCAGAAAAGAGACAACTAACTGTTTTAGGAGATCTGCCTAAGTGCTTAGCATAGGAACTTAGAAACTTATATTATGACGTATATTTTGTCAGCGTGTCAATATCAAATTGCCATCAGTAGAAACAGTTGCTGGCAAGGGAAATGTTTCTGGAAAGTCATGTTGAGGTTTGCTAAAGATGGTCTCAGCATCATTCTGCTAATGTGGCTTTCTTTGTCACTTACATCGTTAAAGAAACATCAAGCTGGGAAGGCTTTCCACCGAAAGCACCAGTGTCACAGTTTTGTAATCAGTGTGGGGAAATGATTAAGATGAGTTGTGCTTACTGCTGGCCAAGAGAAAAGTTTGCGTCTGTGGCATAAGCCTACTTTGTGTATGGAGCTCAATGATCGTACCATTTTTGGTGAAACTTCCATGGCTGGCTTCAACTCTGACAGTACCATCTCATCTCAACTAATAAAAATTGACAAAACTTTTAGAAAGTTGAATAATCAGTTCTTTTCRAGGGGGGGTAAAAATGATCAAAATCAAGAAACACTTCACACTTTTCATGAGTACACGTCATTTCTTAAACTTGAGTAGCTCCTTTTATAGACCGTCTTTGAAGCCCCTGAGTGTATTAGTCACCAGACATCAACTCCATTTCATGGCCTCTATTATTATGAGACACTTGTTCACTTTGATTTATACTTAACAGTTCCCTGTATGGAACATTGTTATGTGCAGCGTGCGCTGAATATAAAACTTGAAACAATTCCATTGAAAATGGTTAGTATATGGAGTACTGACTGGCTAGTCCAATGTATTTTAACAAACGTATTAGGCATTCAAATTCCTGCCTCAGTATTACATTACCAGAAGAAGGTGACAAAGACGTATCCATTTAGTCTGTATGTAATTTTGCTAGAGTGTCCATTCTGTAAATCACTGTGTTTGAACCTTAGTCATTTTTGAAGCTGAATTTTCTGTGTGTCCA
Source organism: Nothoprocta perdicaria (assembly GCF_003342845.1). Taxonomy (NCBI): domain Eukaryota; kingdom Metazoa; phylum Chordata; class Aves; order Tinamiformes; family Tinamidae; genus Nothoprocta; species Nothoprocta perdicaria. The sequence continues at coordinate 1,823,538 of NW_020455788.1, read as the reverse complement.
TATTGGAAATGTTATTTATTTTTTTCTTCTCTCTCTTGGAGTGTGTGAGAAAAAAACAGTCACTTTTGACTTCTAGAGACTTCTAGACTTCTTTTTTTTTTTTAAAAAAAAAAGTAATATATTGTCACTTTTTAATTAACTAAAAATGAAGCTAGTTTGGATACCTCATTACAAGTAGTGCTAATTAAGTGAATTGGTGTATGAGTAATTTTTCTCTGGATCTTTTGTTTTTATTTAATTCAAAATATAGAAGGTTTTGTATTTAATATTCTAAGTCTGAAACAAAATAGATCCTATGCGAGCAAGAATTTAGGTTAGGAAATTCTCAAACTCAAATTGCTCAGCCTTATTACGCATGTGATGCTGCATGTTACATCATATTTTGCAGTCCACTCTTGCCACTGCTTTTACACTGTGAGAAGAAGTAGCTTTAATATCTCTGGACCTCTCTGCACCTGTTAATGTAATGGAGAGAGACATGGTAGAACAAAATTTCTCAACATGCAATTATTTCCTGACATAAAAGGCTGGAAGGACTGCATGTCTTGATTTAATAAAAAAAAAAAAAGTTTCCCTGATCACATTTCTATTTAATGCAACTCGCAGTAGAGGGTGGAGGACATAACTGTGGGAAAAAATGTGTAAACATCTTTATTAAATTTACATTTTGTTTATTCTTTCTCATAAGTTTAAGTATATATGTGTATGGATAAACATGTTTCTACTTTTCATTCCTGTATATTAAAATGCTCTGGATATGGTATATTGAAGCTGACTTTGTTGAAGTAACTAGAATTGTAGATCCCTCTCTATTTGATTTTCCCAAATGTAAAGGTGTTTATATTTAGACCTGTCCACATAATTGTATGAATTCTTCTTCATAACCATGCATAAACATGTGTGATCCTGCGCTGTGAAGTCCACTATGGTGCAGAAATTCAGGCTTCAGTGATGATAGCGGAGGTCTTGTCTCTAATAGCAGTGGAAATAGGATTTCACATTAAGTTAAAAAAAAAAAAAAAAAGAATATTTTCCTCCACATTCAATACATGCACATTTCAACACATACAATAAGTATGATCTGGTGAACAAACAGATGCCTAAAATTCATTGAAAAAATCACTATTTTGTGTAGATACTGTCATAGCAGACTGCATTGCTTCATTTTTTATTTTACACTTTTTTTAAAAGATATGATGTTTGGGGTTCATTTGGACTCTTCTATGGGTACTTTTATTTTTGAGGAACACTAAAGCAAATTAAATTTTATAGCAAAAGCCACTGCACTTCTAACTATCCTCAATACAAACTGATGAAAATGCAAAAATATTACCACTCTTTTTTCCATGCTAGTATTGGTTACTGCAGCATTTTCAATATAATGAATCTCTCCCAAAGTACGGATAGTTTACCAGATAAAATGTGTGAGTTGAATTTCACACTCATGATTCAATATTTTCTTTCCCTTGATTTTTTTCAACAAATACAAGTACCTATAATAAGAATTTTCTTATATGTTGCTAACGTTAATTATATCTTACATCTAAAGCTGTGTACCATACTTTGAGTTGTTACTGCAAACTGTGGCTTGGTGTTATATGTTTTATGTATAAACTTGGATAAAGCTCTGCCTGAAAATTTCATGTATTTATTTAAACTCAACATATGTACCTATTCCCTGCAATCAGAATATAAAATGTTAACCAATGAAACAGAAATGTCAATTTTCGTTACTTTTTGCTGACTTGGGGCTTATTCCGAACTGTTCCTTAAAGCAATGTTGTGTTTATTGCGTCTCAGGTGATAATTAATACCTTTGCAGGATCAAAGTGGGTATTAYTCATAATTTAAAGTGTAACATGAAATGTTATCATTTTGGTAAACTAAACAATAAATTATTTTTCCTATCAATGCCTAGTATCTTTATTAATTTACCTAATATTGCCATTTTTTTTAAGTACTCAGTAGTTTTCGTATGTTGTATGTCATGAATCTCTTTGGTTTTGTGTGAATTTATTACTTTGCTCATATGAGTGCTTGATATGTATTTGTTGTGGTTGATTTTGTTTTTTAACTTGCCACTAAGAACAGTGATATGCCCTGCATTCTATTTTTATTTTTATTTTTATTTTTATTTTTATTTTTATTTTTATTTTTATTTTTATTTTTATTTTTATTTTTATTTTTATTTTTATTTTTATTTTGCTTCTATTACTGGTATAAAACTTTGTTTAGAGAATAACCTGCTGGTTTTTGTGTGGGATGGTCTCTGTATGTTACAGTATATACACTGCAATACTCACATTACAGCGTTAAAAAAAGAGTGGGTCTTTTGGCCCTTAGCCTTGAATTGCTGATTTTTTGCGAGGTGTTCTTAAATAAGAGTCAAAGCTGTTGTGTCTTTAGCCTCTGCTAGAGGGTGAAAGAGATTCATCTGGCTAATGTGGGTTTCTACAGCATACGTGCCTTTCTTACAGCATACTAGATCTTTCTGTAATAAAAAGGGAAATCAGACAGCTGGTTTAGATGGTCTTCATTACAGGCCTCCAAGGAAGGTGTGGTTTGCCGTGTCCATCGCCATGATGAGATCCATTCATGTGCGTTTCASCAGGATTTCAGAATGAGTTCTTTGTTACTTTAAATAAACCACTGCTGGAATGAAATGCACTTAAACTTGTAAAAATTGAGCYATCTCAGTGTTTAACAGAGCAAAAATCATTCTCGCTAAAGAACTCTAGAGCTAAATTTCTATGGAAGCATTTCATAGAAAAACAGCTTTGCATTATACATTAAAATACAAAGCAAAAATAAAATAATATGCATTTTATCATTGCATACAAAATTTTATTTTTCTGATTTCTCTTGATAAGATGGCAGACTTTAATTATATGCTGAGAAATCATTCCTTGAAAATCTGTAATTATATTGTTAATTGCATTTTTGCATATTTTCTGTATAGCTTTGTGAAATGCAATTGTTTTACTGCTAATATCTTTATTTCTTCTCAGACCATCTAGGCTAGGCTCTAATATCAGGATGTCAAAGTCTAGTTTCATCTGCAATGCTGAGATCAATAAGGCTGAAAAAACAACTGATACTTGATACAGAGCTGGTGTCCTGTGGTTTTGTTGAATGAAATCAAGGACTTAAAAATACATGTAAACAATAGAAGAATAGAAAATAATACAGATTAAATGCACTGAAGTTACAAAACAGCATTAAGCAATTTTGACAGTGGAATGTTTTATTGCAGCAGATAGATGCTATTTTAAAGGGATATATTTTAAACACATTCTTGCATTAGAAATGATAAGGAAACATTTAGTAATTGAGGTTAAATAATGGTAGCTTTTCATTGGATATATAAAAAAGTGATATTTGGCTCCAGCCACTGCTACCCATCTGCTAATCCTATTTTATGGTGTTATAGAGGTGAATTGTCCTAAAATACATTAAGTATGAATAAATCTCAGCTGTCATTATTTAAAATAAATAAAGCTTTTGGCCAACACTTTCCTTGATACATTTCTTAGCAGATTTCACCAACATCCATCCTTTAATCTGGATGTTCTTGCCAAATTCCAGTTTAATTTGTTGCATGCAGTTTGCCTATCCTCTAACATTTCAACAAGGTATGGAGTTCTTCTTGCTTCATATTGATGTGGTGTTTCTATACTACTGTTTTCCATGTGAGAACTTATAAATAGGTCCAAAAGTGATCAGGGCAGAGAAATGCAAGAGAGAATGTGAGTTATAGAACAYAGAACCATCCTACACTTTATTGTTCACACAGGTATATAATCTTTCTGTGTTTGAATTGGTTTCCAAAGTGTAGGAGCACAAATTCGGTTATAAATCTGCAATTTTATTATATAATATAACCTGTAAATATCTTTTGTCCAAATTTTGTAGTTGGATTCCTTACAGGTAAATGTATATGGACTTACAGTAGTAGCAAAAATGATTTTACAGCACCACAGAAGTTTTTGGACAGTATTATGCTTTAATATTACAGGGACAACCAAAGAAAGCAACACTGGATTTAAAAAATGTAGTAAGCCAGAAGAGATTTAAAAACAAAAAAAAAAAAAACACCACTGAGGAAAACAAGAATGTGTCAAGAAAACAAAAGAAAAATAAGAAAAAAAATATGTTTTGAAAGCAGGGAAAGATTTGGTCACCTTCATGTGAAAAACTGAAACTATGGGAGAGTGTATTATTTAGTCTAAGATCAGAGGTTTCTAACAAATGTATTTGCAAATTATTACCAAAATGAAAGAGGAAGTTATTGTATATTTGGGTTTCCAAGGTGCTACAGGAAATTGAGCCTGGAGGATACCAAAACAGGGGTAGTTAACTGCAATAATACAAGTTGAGCTCATTTATATTTTTCACAAGACTAGCCTGATTTTGGGCATTCTTTTTCCTTTGATCCAACAGAGAACATACTTTTTAAAGATGATAAATTCCTGTAAGCGACTTGCATAATATGTGCTTTCTAAAACTGCTTTTCTCCCAGTTCTTTTCCAGGTGCCTGAGAGGCAGCATTTTCTCTTTGGCTCCCCTGGCAGCCACGAGCCAGCAGCTGGCAGCTCCTTGCTGCTCACAACTAGCCAAACCTGGAGCTGCCTCTGGTCCAGCTGGCAGGTCAGGCCAAGGTGGAAAGGGGCTGCAGCAATTACAGTTCAATTGTAAGGTGCAGAACAGTAGAAAATGGGGTTTCATCAATTCCAGTGCTCTCAGAACTACTTGAATTTCTTAAATAATTTTTCCATCTCAGAAGTACTTGGATTTCTTAAATACTTTTCCCATATGGTTGTTAGTTTGCATGAGCATAAGCATGTTTTCAAGTGGTTCTAAAGCAGGGGGATGAAGGGAACACTGCTCTAACAAACTATTATTTTCAAAAACTTCCCACTGCTTTTGAAGGTCAGATTTCAAGTACAAGTTCATTTTGGTTTTTGTTTGTTTGTTTTGTGTGATTTTTATTGGCTGGTATTTTTACCTTACAGTGGAACAAAGAGCACAACTTCATCTCAAAGATACTGGATTTTGGAAGATGTTTTAAAGAGGTAAATAAATTGTAAAAATGTTATTATAGGTGGCTGACATATACATTGCAACTTTTAAAATACTGTATATTTTATTCTACTTTTATCTACTTCCTAGTGATATTTATTTTCGATGGATGTTTCAGATGTTAAGCCAGCTAGCATGTTTCTTATTTACAATAAACACATTAAAAGCAAAGCAGTTATATTACATTTTAAAATGTTTTCTAAGGTCTGTACTTAACTAAAGTTGCAGGAACTCCAGAGAGAACATGATAGARTTTTGCTTGCATTTTATAAGAAGAAATGAATACAAAAAACAGAATAAATAAGTAAGTATCCACAATGGAAAAAAAAGAAGTCAGGAACATCAAATATATATTATTTGCCTTATTAAAACTCTTTGTTAGAGAGCAGGATCCCATTGTGCTAAATGCTATACAAACAGAAGTAAGAAGGCAAACAGAACAAGGCTTACTACAGATACTTTTTAAAAGCCATTGAAAGTATAAATCTGTATGCAAATTTTGTATTAATTTGTTTCAATTTATATTTCTTAAGGGACAGATTAGAGAATGCTCTCAAGAGTCAATAGGTTTTGAAGAAAGATCTGTCAGAACTCCTGGGAATTTTGGGTGGACATCAGCATTAATGGGRTCGATCTGGTGTGGTTAGTCCTCAGCAGTGTGATGTGACCTTGTGTACGGTCACAACGCAATGGGGCGTCACTGCCTCGCCACGAAGAGGGCACCAGTATACGGTTGCTGGTGGAAACTTAAGCTTTAGATCCTGACAATGCAAACCTGTGCAGCTCCACAGTTCTCCACATCCTAAGATTTCAAAACTTGTGGCAGGTGAGGTGCAAACACTGTACACCATTCAGATGTGTTTGATTTGATACTTTCTCCTCAATCAGCTTGATGTGGGCCAACTCCATGTGAAAACATAACGCTTATTCTAGTCTCCTTTTGAGTATCCTAATAGGTACTTTTTAGGTAGAAATTAAACAGAGGCAAGTGCTATCTGGAAGCAGCCACCTGAAAACCACTCCTAGAAGCACGAATGGTCTTCCAGAAGACAGGAGGGTTATGAGTAAGAACTTCTGTGCATTTTGTTGTGCATCCTACTACAGCTCAAATAGGGTTTTTCACTGAGTCACAAAGGTAGGTTTGATTAAAAGAAGAGCTGTAGAGGAATTGTTTTCCCCAGATTTCTAGTGGTAAGCTCAAGAAAATACCTTTGTTATAGTCTCATATAGACACTCCTGCTGTAGTGTAGCCCTCACCTTATGCTTGTGTGAGGCCGGAGCTGCTTAAGCTGTAATATGGGGATCTGGTATRTGGAGGTCCCATATACCTCCTCATACATCAAGTTCAGATAGGAACTGAACCTGAGTGCAAGACTGGGTCTATTAAAATTTCCTGAGAAACATGGAAGGGGAAAGAGAATTATAAGCAATGCTGAAAATTTAGCTCTTATCTAAGGAATTAATAATTCTGGAATGGACTCTCTGCAGCAATATTCAAGCTATCTAACAGTCAATTTTGTGATGACTTCCAGAAATGCAATGAGGTGAGATATGCTGCACCTACCACTGTAACCAACAAGAGCAACAGARGTGAGTCCTAGTTATCAATTTGTTATGGTCCTAATAAGTTATGAGAAAGGGTTTTAAGATTCTGTGGCCAGATTTTTGGTCATGTCTTGAGAGTTCCTCAGAGTTGCTCTCTTGGCAGCTCATCTCCTGACCTTACTCAGGACACTCATAATTTTTGATTTCCCAAATTCTTTTGTTTTGTAATCAGTACACAATAGGTCATATTTATCTTATTTGTTTATGTTTTATGTTCCGAGAGAGAGAGAGAGAGAGAGAGAGAGAGAGAGAGAGAGAGAGAGAGAGAGAGAGAGAGAGAGAGACACCGGATCAGCAACCTTTGGAGGAAGGCCAGAAGACTCCTGCCCAAGTGATGACTGAACATGCTTAGGGAAAGATTGTAGAATGTGGGGTTCGGCTGTCTGAGGATGAGAGCTCACCAAGAGGCAAAACAAGGATATTGCAGAGAGAATCAGGGAGCAGACACACAGTGAAACTCACGGGGAAATGGAAATAAACATCCTTGGGGCCTTAGAAAGGACCAGACAGAATTTGCTGCAACTCAGAAGACCACCGTGTTGTTGGTCTGAGACCAAGCCTGGAAGAAAGGATTGATTTTKGGGCAGGAGAAAACTTGTTTATAGCTTCTTTCAATCTTACTCAGCTTTACTTAATCATTTCAACTTTTCTCTTTTTTAGAAAGAATATTTTTTCTCTCTTTTGTTCTGATAAAGTCTGTCTTTTCCAGTTTAAAAACTTGTGTGGTCTTCTTTAGAGAGAGTTTGCTGTCAATAGAGAGTTTAGTTTAATCCACTTGCAGCTCTTGTTACAGAATCATRGAATTGAGGTTGAGGTTGGAAGGGACCTCTAGAGATCATCTAGTTCAACCCCCCTGCTCCAGCAGGGACACCCAGAGCATGGGGCACAGGGTGGCATCCAGGCAGGTTTGGAAGATCTCCAGAGAAGGAGACTCCACAACCTCCCTGGACAGCCTGTGCCAGGGCTCTGTCACCCTCACAGGAAAGAAATTCGTCTTCACATGGAGATGGAACTTCCTGTGTTTTAATTTATACCTAYTAACTGACCACCACTGAGAAGAGTTTGGCCCCATCTTCTTTACATTCTCCCTTCAAGTATTTATGCATATTGATCAGATCCCCTCTCAGTCTTCTCCATGCTAAAAAGGCCCAGCTCACTTAGGCTTTCCTCATATGATAGATGCTCCACTTCCTTAATCATCTTCTTCACTTTGTGTCTTCTTGACTCAAGGCCTCATCACATACTCCCTCTTGGAGCAGGTCAAATCCCTGAACTATATTGCTACAGTCAGTACAAGTCTTCTGCAGGGTTATCTACATGTGCCTATTCATATTTATTCGTTTGTCCCCATTGGGTGGTTCTCTGTCAGTCATTCTAATCTGTCCCCTGATTCTTCCTGCTGCCTATTCTCAACTCCAGCCTCTGTCCKTGGAGGAGCCAGATACTGCCTTCTGCCAGAAGGCAATTAACTTGTCACAAGTTAATTAGAGATTTTTTTCCTGATATCAAATCATGACTTAACATGTACATAATCCCTCTGTTAAGGAAGCCTCTTGACAATCCAAGTAAGGTTATATATTCCAGCTTCTTTAGGGTACTTTCTGGTCAGATTCATGAAGGAAACTCCAACTATTCCGCATGTTCTGTCACTGCCATTTTGTGGAGAAGCATCTCGATGTACAAAAATTTCAGTCACTGCTGTGCTCAACTGGGTTCTAAAATCAGTTTTGGTCTCTGCCTACCCTGGAAGTATTTCCTTCTTGCCTGACACTGAAAAGTCAAAGTCTTTTTTTTGCCCTCTTCATTTAGTAATTCTGGTGGAAGCTCATTGTTTTGTGCAACAGAGGAGTGTTCTTCCCTAACAATTGCTATGACCACCAGGGTTTTGGCTGGCTGCTGGCAGTATCTGTGCTAAAGGCAGTAGAAAGGGAGGGCCTGTTCTACCCTCAAGTCAGTGCAGACAGCAGTGTCCTCCATGGTGCCAGGAGGACTGATGYGGGTGACGCAACAGGGGTTATTCTTCCATCTGAGTCAGTACTGAAACAATGTCCCAGCATGATGCTGGAGGCTATGCTGGGGTTGAGATATAAAAGCTTACTTTTCATTGCTCCATTACTCTGTTTAGTATTTGCTTGTCTTCTCTGTTGTACATGTGATGAAGTTTTAATGATTATTTATTGTGTTGGCTGAATGCCAAATACTGTGGATGCAATAAAAATGGCTGATAAATAAAATAACTAGTATTATGTTCAAGAAAAAAACTATAAAAAATGGCCCCTCGTATAGTGAGTCACCTCAGCGAGTTAGTGCTTCTGCAAAATCTTTTACTGTTGGCACTCACTCTTTCTGTAGTTTTGCTTCCCATATGCCAAAGCTGTAATTAAATTTGCCCTCCTGCTTCTCATGTGGTAGCTAAGGAGTGATATCCACTTCTAACTTCTGGCTTAATTTCCAGGCATGTAAAGTTCCTTGGCCAAAGCAAAGCTTCAAGCTTTTGGCTAAACCAGGAAGAGTGCTGGTCCCAAGTCTACTTTCTCTAACTCTGCAATAATCTGCTTAAGATATTTATGGATAAAGTTCTTTATCTGCACTAAAAGTGACATTAAACAATATAACAAGTTGCTTTTGTTAGTGGGCTAAGCAGAAAAAAAAGGTTCAGTGGCACTTTTTTTCTACCCTAAAATGAAGGGGGTCATTCTGCTGTTCTTTTTTATTTTTTTATTTTTATTTTTTTAAAGATAAAGTAAAAGGCCTTGATTATGTACGTACATTTTACATCACTACTTTTGTTTCTTTGGGGGGGACACAGCTATATCAAGCAGAGAAGAATTAGATATCAGTCACGAGAACAGGGAGTAAATCAACACAGGAAAAACTTGAAGGAAAATGCACGCGTCAGGGCAGGAAAAAATACTTCAAAAGCCAGGAATCTGTGATTGGTCACAGCTGTCAGGAAGTATCAGTCCTGCTTCCAATCTTTTTTGCTATTTAAAGAAAGAAAAGAAATCCAAAGAATTTAATTTTAATTATATAAAATAACACGCTGGGGAAGTTGAGCATGCCAGGTCCTACCCTGTATCTAATGTTTCACATAATTTGCCTGCTACCCTGGCTGGGAGCTCCTATACATGCCTGTCATGTGAGCTGCAGTTCCTCAAGGCTTTGGGATTATTCTGTTTTTGTGCCATAACACACTGTTCTTCTTTAAACCAGATTAATGAATTGGAAGTTGGATTGATTTAGTACTTCAGGTACCAGCACAGAATTAACTATAGCAATAACTTATCCTAACTCCCATTGCTTTAGTCTTCTTTTTATCTTCTGAAGAAAAAAGAAGAACAGTAAGTTAAATTTCTATATAGTTTTGTTTCATTTAGCTCTGGAAACTCAGATGCAAATAAGGGGAAGTGAAGCTGGGTATAAATTATCCATCCCAATAAAGCCTCCAAACAGTGCTAGACCGTGTACCTTAGCTGCAAAGACGTGCAAAATTGTCCCTGTGCTTTGCGTGCTTTCCGGCTAGGAAAGYCTTTTCTACCCGTTTAACAAGGAAAAATGAAGGGAACAATCAGGGTCTGCCCAAGGAAAGAGCAAATACCTTTCTTGTCCTCCTTGGTGCTGCCTGGCATGAATGTAGTCGAGTGTCCCGCTACTCTGGAGGGAGTTCAGAGCATAATCCAAAGTACAGCCTGGGAACAGGAAGCGGACCTGGGGACACAGAATGCTCCCACCACGATGCCAAAGTGCTACAGAGCACTGCTGTGTTCTCCATGCCTCCAGCTCAAAGAGAAAGTTTTGTTTCATCTCTTCTGGCAACCTCACAATTCTCCTTCTAAACCACTGAAAGTGCACGGTGGTTGTGTCGCATGAGACACAAAGTACAAGAAAAGCAGGTTGGAGTCAACTGTGCAACCCCCCCCACCAAAAAAAGCGTAAAGATAAAGCAGGACCACATGGTTAAATGTGGTCCGTTGCATAGGAGCAGTGGATGAAATAAGTGACCAAGGAAGGAAAGTTGCTTAGAGAGTCAGAATTATGCCATTAGGGGAGATTATAAAAAAAGCTTAACTGTCTTTCATTGGAGAGCTGTCCGTGCCTAAATTTTCTTGCGGTGGATACAGCAGCAAGAATTTAATTCTTCTGCAAATTAAACATGCTTTTCGAACTCTTTCCTCTCTCGATGTTCACCATTGGTAAGATGAAAAGGTGATACAAARCTTAAAGTTCGCTGTGGTACAGACTGATAAATTGGCTATAGCTACTAATTCAGTCAGTATTTTGAATTTTCAAGAATAGTACTATGGATTTGAGAGTGCATCTCAGATTAATGAGAGCCCAGTCATTATATATTCTGCATCCTGGGTTAGACATACAGATTTGGTACCTTTGCTGGGCGGAAATCACACTGACTAAACAAACCCAAATAATCCCATGGGTTTATGCAGAGCAGTGACTCAGCTTCAGATGTTTCAAACATTGGGTGTTCCTTTCCTTTAATACTTGTCTCCAGAGGTCTGCAGTTCAAAGGGAGAAAAAAGCTGAGCATTTTGTGCTTAAATAACACTGTGTACTGTTTATTCTATTAATGACGATGATCCAGGCACTTGTATCATTCTTTGTATCAGACATTGACACTTGGATGTCTATTGTTGGATTGGCTGCTAGTTACAAAAGGCTGTTGCTTCAGTCATTGCTTGAGACACAGGAATTCAGCCCGGGCCCCTTGGACATTTTAAGTAGCTCGGTTATTTGTCTTTCCAAAGCAATTTATCTAAATAGGCCAACACAATCAAATTACATGGGATTCTAAATAAATTCCACTGCCCAGTCTGACATCTTAATTAGAACTTTTGAAACATAATGATCACCTTTCTGCTCCTAAAATTTCACAAACCTTCCTTAAAAACAGATCAGTGAATATCACAAACAGCTAGCCAAAGTGATTTATTTTTTAAAGTTGATCAGACTTTCCATTGGCACATATCCTGGCAAAAAAAAAAAAAAAAAAAAAGCTTCAAGGAGGGATACAATTTATACTGGTTCAAAAACACAAGAGCAAAGAATCACCAGTACTTGTAAATATGATCTTTACCTTGCAAAAAATCTTTCTTATCCACCTTTGTATTTAAAAAAGTGCCTTAAAACTATTTCTTTTCAAAGTATTGTAACCTAATTGGATTGCACAATATTTTGAGTGATTTAAAATACCTTGATGATTGCATTGCCTTTTTCAAACTGATAATAAAACTGAGCTTTATTTCCACAGGAACTGTGGAAGTGAAGCAATTCTGTAAAGTGTCACTTTGACATTTTCTTTATTCATATATAGATTGCTTCATCGCTCTCAAAGTAGACTATTATCTGTGAATGAATGAGAAATATTCCGTATTATTGAAAACAGAAGAGTTTGAAGTGTGAGAAAAGCAAACAGTAATCAGAGCAAAGGGAAGGATTTAACAAGATGCTGCCTAGCATTGCTACCTCCTCGCTTTATTGCACATCATGAAAGTGAAAGAAAGCAATACCCTTTAGACACTCTGAAAATCTCTTGGATGTACAACCAGCAGTATTTCACTTTTTTTTTTTTTTTTTTGGAAATATAAGTCTCAGAATTTCATTATAGGTGTCACGGTTCTGAATGGTTGTTTTAATCTCTTGTTCCAGCTGATATGTTTGAGGAACTAACTATGGAATTTGAAACACAAATAATGCTGTCTTCYAAAAGAGTTGTATCTGATCACAAGCTTATATCAAAACTCAGTTGTTAAAAGTAAGGTTGGTACAATTTGCTAGAGAAAAAAATTATTTAATGTTAGTTCAGTTGGTAGAGCAGTTTTGGAGTGTTGCAAGGCTCCTTTCAGAGAAAGCTGAACTCTTGAAGTTCCATGCCAGCTGCATACTAAAAGCAAAGCAGCCCACCAACAGAGACATCATAGCCAAGCACTGCTCTTTCAGATAATTTCAAACCACATTTATGACCATTGTAATGAATCWTGTTTGTCTTGAAAAACATAAACTGAAACAGAGGAGGATCAGAAACAGCTTGCTTGATCTACAGATGCTCTTCTATTGTGTCAAATTGTGTCAAACTCCTTCTTAATGTAGACAGAGAYACTCTATATGACCTTGGGAAGTTTCAAGTAGCCTGTGAGCCTGTGAGTTCATTTAAACTAGCAGACAATATTTTTTCTTGAAAATCACTTTTTTCCCCAGAGATGTTAGGTATCATTGATTGCAAATTATTTGAATGACAATAATGAACATCAAAGCTTCAATACCATGTAYGTAAAGATAAGTTAGTATAGTCTTTACTTATTGCAGTTCTGTGGTCATACTTTTACTGCGCTGAACATTAATACTCAGTTTCTATTATCACAACTAGAGATGTGCCCCGTATTTGCCATTAAAGTTTCARATTGCTTTACAGTATGAGATAATGTCATTTACTCAGTATCTTATGACAAAGGAAACAATATATTTGTTGAAGAAAAAGCATCGGTGCAATGTRTATCTGGGGTTTCTGCCTTGTAATCTAGTGATCTGCTTTAGTGAGAGCGCCTTAAGGATAGCTGTCACTGATTTGACTGGATTATTTTTCCTTCCTGCCTTTTCCATAACTTATTCAGTACTGTTTCTCTCATCTGTTTTCCTATCTCTGTGTGGAGAGGGTAGAGTGCTACTGCCAAAACCAAGGGAATCTTCCTTCCACAGTCCAGTGCTGGTGAAGCCTAAGTCAAAGTTGACAAAGGAATACATAGATACATAGACAAATCCATATAGGAACGTTTATAAAACAAAACAGAACTGTTAAGAACGGAACAAATCAGAAGTAGTAGTAGTAGCAGAAGTAGTAGCAGAAGTAGCAAAGTGGGAGTAGCAGAAGAGCAGAAGAGACATAATGGCAAAAAAGTGTTTGAGGAGGACAAAACAAGTAGAATTCATAAAATATACATAGAGAAAATTATACTACATAAGAAAAGATGTAGAATGTGGGATTACAAGGTCCCCACTGCAGAAATTCAGTTTGGTCATAGAAGAACAAAGGCAGCTCTGCATGCATAAGTCATCCTGAGCAGTAGATCCAACATCTCTGCTATTTGCTGGAGCAGTAACAGCCACTTGGCAATTCTAGGAGAGAAATTTAAAGATGGAAAAGATGATATCAGAGTGAGAAGTCCTTGCTAATCACAGACAAAGGCCCAACACAGAATACTAAAAAAAATGAGCTGACTTACAAGAAGAAGAAATACTGATTTTAATGGGAGGAAAAAGAACAACTAGATGTTGATTTGCCTTCTTCAAGAGGATGAAAGGGTAAATAGGCTGACATGCAAACATTATGAACAGAATTTTGTCCACAGGAGAGCAGATAATATGACAGAAAGATTGAAAATAGTTTGCAACCCWTGCATGGACAGTCTTGTGAGTTACAACCAAAGTTGTCCTTTGAAGTTAAAACTGCACTGCTATATGTGTTTTAGTTCCTTTTTTTTGTCATGCTACTGTAACAAGTTAGCCTACTCCAGATTTACTCTAAGTAAAAGACAATGCTTTGATAGCCTGAATGACATGACTTTCAATTTGTCAGGAATACATATAGCCCGTTTTGAGAGCTGTACTCACACAATAGGACTGCCTCTCAAGTAGGGAGTTCATCTATGTCTGTTTTGTGACTGTAAGGATAGACTGGCCCACAGCTTAAAAAAAAACCAAAAAAAACCAAAAAACCCCCCCACTTTTCTTAATTGATTTGTTCATCTTAAATGACACACATTAAAGAAAAATAAAAGAGACTGACAATAAAAGCATACCAATGTGCACAGCTGACAGTCTGAAATAGAGGAAAGCAGCATTCTTACTCGCATTAAGGATTTTTAAAAACATTTTCTTTGGAAATGTCAAATACACTTGGAAATCTGTCTGCTTAATCTAACCAGTGGATGCTTGCACAGGTACTGAATAAATACCATTTGGGAGAGATCTGTACATTACATTCAGACACCAGTAAACACAAAGAGTTGCCAASCTGAGTAAATATTAGTTTTCCAGCTGAGTGAACAAAACCTGATGTGCTTAACTCAGACTGATTAGGTATTTGAGTTTGTACCTTTGTGTAACGTCTTTATTAAGGCAGTTCCATTAGATGATATTGTGAATACTCACTACTTTGTAACCAAGATGCAGGAATGTAATTGAGATTTGAAAAGAAGAAAAATGATTCTGGGTAAGATTCAGAATTTCTATTCTTCAGTAAAACTAGTTAGAAATGAAGCATCACCTAACTTAACCCCTTGTAGTCACAAGTCAAGACATGAAGGAATCAAAGATCAATTTTTGACTGCCATATATACAGTCTCTGGGTAAAATCTTGTCTCAGTCAAGGGCACAGCGGAATTTCCATTGATTTCAGGGAAGAAAATGATCAAGAAATTTCCTTCTTTGTCTTGACTTTATTCATTTTCCATCCTTTGAGCTCATTCTCCATTCTTTTGATTCTTTTAAATCAGTAATAATAACATTGCTGATAATGCCCATGTGCAGGTCATAGTACACTGGGCTCGATCTTCAGTCATGTAAGCATGATTTTGAAAGTCCCTCAACAGTAACCTGAATGCAAGTAGTATATCATCCTACAGTCTAACTGATATATCAAAATTACTGAAATTTAGGCTCCTTTTCTAATTTTGGCCATCTTAAAACTTTACAATTTTTTAACTTGAAACCTTCAATTCAGACACCTCAATTCTTGCAAGTTGCTCAGTAATATCAATACTGTTTTTAGTTTTTATAAAAATAAAGCCCGGTGAAAAACATATTCCAAATCTAAGGAGCTTATATCTGCTATGGAGTGGATAATTCATTAAGATGAGTTACTTAGTTCGAAGAATTGCTTATAAATGTTTTTAGATGGCTTCATACTGCAGTAGCAATACTTAAACTTTTTATTCACAACCTGAATTATTCTGAGTGTTATTATCAGTTCTGTTTTATTTTTGTACTACACCACAAGTGGTAGGTTTTGTCTGTATTATGAAATGGTTTGTTCTGAGCAGAAACCTGAAGGTAATGAAGAAATGGTTGCATACGGTCTAAATCAGAAATGGACATCTGAAAGTAGAAGGAATAAGCAAATCAATCAGCCAGCTAAACAATAGAATATGATTTCAGATGAATCTTTGGCACAGAAGTGTCATCACAGAGCTGCAGAGCTTTGGGAAATGAGTATGACATTCAGAGTTTGACAGATGGTCAGACAGAGCACCCCGCCTGTACTCGAAACATGCTGTATCTTTGCTAGCTGACTTAACCTGTTTTTAATTGTCACAATTGCACCTTAATCCTCCCAAAATTTCAATGATCTTAAGACTAAGTCCACCTAGATCAATCTGGTATCTGGTAAATCTAGTTTTGCCAATTTTGATGAGAAGCAGAACATCAGAATCTTCATAGTGAAAACTGAAAGCCCCTTTCTGTGAAGCCCAGCTTCTGTGAAGCTGGGTTCTTTTCAGATCACACTTCTTAAAGTTTATCATGAAATATGGTGATTCTGGTGGAAAAGAAGGAGAGGAATAGAAATTGTGCATTACTCTCTCCCAGGTACGGATTTTTAATGGAGGATTCTGCTTGGGCTCTTTCTTGTGGACAACAAACCAGAGCTCCCTTGAGGCAAGCAATATTTAACTGATGTTCCAAGAAGCTGGCTCCACAGATGTTGGTCAAATAAGCTACACAATGCATGTTTGCACCAAGCAACTCAATGGCTTTTCAGACTGATGGCTTTTTTATGAGGTGGGTGGTTTAAGGGATGCATTAACYCTAGAGCTGTATCTATATGCAGTCAGTGTTAATTCAGGTTAACACCTCTCTTTGTTAGAGGAGGTTAGTTAAGGAAATTAATTAAATGTTTCTAAAATGTGCCTGTCAAAATGAGTTTTTATTTTATGAATAGGAATATTGTCTGAATTTGCAGGGAACTCATTCAGTTCCTCACTTCCTCCTACAAATAGCATCTATTGCATGTATGAATGTGTGCAAAGAAGTAAGGAAATTGGACAGGCATGTAGCTAACAGCTGGAAGACAGGCCGAGATAAAATGATTTGGGGGGTGTTGGAAGCAAAAGAGAAAAACATATCCACTAGACATTACTCTCTCTTTTGTAAATAGCAGGAATTGGAAAGTCCTGCCTTTTTGGGGAATATATTGGATATTCTTTCTCTTGTCTTTCCATATGTTATCCGAGAAAGAAGACCCTGAGACTCTTGAATTTGTCCACTCCTGAATGTGTGAGCCAGGACTAGGATCTTTTCGTTTATTGTCTTGTAATTATCTGAGATATTCTGTTTATCTTTGTAAGCCAACATTGCCTCAAAAGCCATGATGGCGGGAATGGACGATAACTCCACATGTAACCCCTACCAATGGCAAAATAACAGAGTTAAGGCTTGCAAATGGGAAAATGGCTCAAAGGAGTTCTAATGTTACAGTCTGGAGACCTGTCCTGATGGCCCAAAGAAAGCAACTGCAGTTGCAGGGCATGGTGAAATTGTCCAGGCTAAATCTGTCTCGCAAAGCTCAYCTACTCCATACTGAGGATTCAGGGTCTGGCCCTATATAGAGCCTCAATGGAGTCATCACGCATATATACTCCCTGTCACTGTCTGTACATACGTGCAGCTAGAATTTCAATGAACTGTCTGTCTCTCTCTAGCCTTAATACTAGTGATTTGACAGATCTTTCATATCTTCCCTACTTCCCCAACCCAGTGATCATGTTCCAAATGAAAGAGTCAAGGAGATCTTGCTTGTGTGGTTGCTATATGGATTGGAACTGTAGCCCTCCTCTGAACTCATTCCTAAAATATCCTTTTTGAAATAAAGAGAACAATACCGCAGCATCGATGTGCTATTCATACAATAGCACAAAGACATTTTTTGTTTTGTTCTTTATTTCTTTTCTAATAGTTCTTCATCTGATTTTTGTGGGGGTTTTTTTTTTTGTGTGTGTGTTTTGTTTTTTTCACCATTGCTGAGTTTTAAGAAGATATTATTTCAGAAGTACTGYCAAAATCTGTCCTGGTAATAGCCAGTTTAGGCTACATCATTTTATATATGATATTGGAATTGATCTTTTCTCCACTGAGGTCAATTACCTGCACTGAATATCCATTCCATTCCTTTTATAAATCCATAAAATTTTTGAAGTCCTTCTAAAAGTTCTCTATGGTACTTGAGTGTTTCCGTTAAAAAAGTCGTAAATTATTTTACTTTTCCAGGTAATCTGTGAACATATTGACTAGCATAGATCTCTGTGTAGCCTGCAGTTGATCTCCATTCACAGTGAAAACTACTCAAACCTCTGCTTCCTGCTTTCCAACCTTTTTCTTCTTATAAGCATCTTATGTGAGGGTTACTTAATTTCCTTAAGAGCATTTCATGCAAGACCTTTTTGAAAGACTTCTGGAAATCCAAATAGACTCCAGTCAGATCTCCTTTCACTAGTTGCTTCTTTCTTCCAAGTGCTTTGACCCAGAAAGTTTGGGAACATTAACTTCTTTACCAAAACTGTGCTAATGTTTCCTCAGTATACCAGATTTCTCTCCACCAATTCTTTTGGTGGATGTAACTCTATTACAGAGTCTATCAACTTGTCCTTTACTGCTCCCAAGTTCTACAGATTTCCATTGGAAAGCATAGCATCAGTCCTTAGATACCAATATAATATGGAGAGTTGTTTCACAACAGCATTAAGCTATTTTACCCTGAGATTTTTTTTAGAACACTGCTGGCCCTRGTGGTTTGTAGTTGTTCATTTTGTTTATTTGTTCCATAACATTTTCTATAGTCACTTAAATTTGAAACAGACAGCTAAATTCACTGCAAAGATGGATTCCATCATGGGAATATTCCAAAGGTCTTCCACAATAAACACATATCCAAAATATTCTTTTAACATCTTTGTTATGGTGTGATCTTACTGGAGTGATCTGTTTTAGTATAGAAATTATCTGTTCTGACAGGCTTCCAGATTCTGATCTATTTCAAGAAAAATTTATTATTTCTTCAGGTTTTGAAAGTTGTTTCCAAATTTCAGTTCTGAAGCATGCTATTTTTAAAATCCACTCATAAGATTTAATTATTCTTTTTATTTCCTTTATTTTGATACCACTTCAGTTTTTGAAGTTTCTATTCTTTCACCCACSCACTTAGCCACATTGTTACCATTCCTTTTTTGTAGATCTTCCTAAATAGGTGGTCTACCTTCAACATGTGCCTCCTGTGGGGCATCTTTAAACAGACTCCATGCTATTTGCAAGTTTATAACCATCTTAGGTGCACTTTTACCTTTTTTTTTTTTTTTAAATAAAGATTATGACATACCTATTTTCCAGGACCTTATTCTAAAACCTTAAACATGCCTGTTATTCTATTTGTCTCTTTTGGATTTCTAGAATTCATGCAGTGTACCACTGCTCTCAATCTTCTTTTGCTGACCACTGAAGTGGCAGTCTTTTTAACTGTTCTCTGTGTCCTATTTGTGGTGCTCTATCTACTTAAGAATGGACAATTGACTTGACTTTTCCCATAGGAGGATATATCCCCTCAAAACTGTATTCTACACTTGTGACTGTAAATAGTGCAAAATGTGTTTGCACTGTGCTGTGTTGTGTTTGTATTGTGGAAAAAAGTATCCAACAGGTGGACTTTGATGCAATTGCAATTATTGTTGTATCTGTCATGAGACATGAATTTGCAGATTTGCCCAGTTAAATGCTCACCAAGTAATATAATTTTTGTCAATATTATTGCATTTCACAATTKCTTATTTTTGTGCCATGAAAATAGGTAAGGATAACAAAAAATCGTCTGTACATTAAATTGAGATGGGCTGCAAGGAAAGGGACCAACTTGTCTTTTGTCACCTTTTGAGGTGATTACAGTCACCTCACTGTGGTCTGATTGCTTTGGGATCAATTCTTATTGTTGAGGCAGTAGTTGAAATATTTACATGTTTCAAAGAGCTGAATTGGATTTTAACAGCTCATAAGAATGATGCTATTTTATGTTTATAGCAAGCATGAAATCATTGCTTCACAACTACAGATACAGAAAAGAGAGACTTCCAAAATTTCTTTAACCTCAAATAATTTCTTCACTGAACATGAATTGAAAATCCATTCTAACCTCATTGCTCATATCTAACATAAAGCATGATTTAATTTGTAATATTTGTGAATACTTTCCTGACTATGTAGTTAATGAAAACTGGCTCAAGGATACATTTGCTATTTTTAGGAGATCATCAGCCAAGAAGCCTTTTGGCCAGGAAAAAAAAAGAATTTGTCAGTTGTCATGAGCTAGAGGTTTTGTAACTAGAATTCAAGAGAGCTGCTCAACAACTTGTAGAATGAAAAAGAAATACCATAATTTTAGGTGAGCACTAAAATTKTGTGTTACCAGCATACCTTTGGAAGCTGGAGCACTGCTAACTTTGATATTAAAATTAGTATGAATTCCTATTGAAATCAGGCCTTCTTCTGAAGTATTCCAAAATAATGATGAACAGTGGAAGAAAATTTATATTAATAAACAAACATCTCTTTCCTATTATCAACAACTTATATTGGTTAACTATGCAAACAAGTAATACTTTTTTTKTTGTTGTTCTTTTACGTTGTTTTTTAATTGTACTTTATTTCATCATGAAAATCCCACCAAAGGTTCAAGACAACTGCTGCAACTAGTTCATTGTGGTTAAAGACACATTTCTGCTGTTTATTTGTACTTTTCAACACAAAGCTGGGAATTAGAGCTGTTGTTGTGACCAATGTGCCTAAGCAAATTATAGCCCAAAACCCTAAGTCTTTTTCAGTAGAACTACTGTCAAATTTGAGAACGATTACTGGTTTTGCTTGCTGTCCTACAATGAAGAAGATAGGCTGAAGGACAATAAAATGAAGCTTCTTTTTTTTATTATTTTCATAAAGATGATAGCTCTTAATCACTATGAGGAATTATTGACAGGATGCAAAGACATTTGTGGTTTTATATCTTTTGCAGGACTGGCCCTTAAGTACCTCAGAYGATTTTGCAACAGTATGGCTTACCTTAAAATAGGAGAAATATCAGATTGGTAATTGTAAAATAGGGTAACTGAAAAAAAAACAGAGATTTCAGAAGCTTAACATCAATGTTGCAGTAATTGGATGCATTTGTTTGTACTCCACAGAAGAAATTGGTATCACTGGATTTGGTCGCAAGTCATAATATTTCTCAAGAAGAAAGAATTTGGAGATTAGTCTCTGTGCTTTTATTTTTCTTTTTGTGTAGAAGATTTTGAAGAAATTACAGTATGGTTTCTGTAACTTGTAGGAAAACCTCTATTACTTTATGTACTACCTAAGTACATAAACAATAGTTGAAATTAAATTTGTAGCTGAAAATAGCTTTTACTGTGTAGCTGGTAGAACAAATCCTAGCAAAGAGTTTTGTTTGCATTGTTTTTTAGCCTATAATGGAAATGAATCCATAAGATCATGGCATTTGGACCACACTGTTTGTTTCATTGTTGCAGAATTCAGTCCTGTGGAGGCAAATGCAGTTGTCATCTTTGCTTTAGCTTAAGCCAATGCTCCATTCTAGCATTTTAGAGCTGTAGGAACAGTTTTGAGATGTGATTGCAAATTTTTTCTTGGTTGGTAAAAATCACTAGGAAAGTGTTACAGCCATTGTTTGAAGTTTATTTTTGAATTCCTCCCATCTAAAAGCTAAGGTACCATTTTCCTTAGGATTTTTTTCCCTGGATTTCCTTTAGGATTCATCATGGTGAACCATCTTGTTATGGTGACAAAATTCTTCAGCATTCTACTCCATCAAAGTTCTCTTTTTTTGATTTTTTCCTTCTCCTGTATAAGTCGTAATAATGACATGATGTTGGGTCTCCAGCAACATGTAGGTTTAATCTTATCTATTGTGTATTCTGCAGGCAGTGTTCTTTTTGTGCTTACTCGTGAACTCCTTCTGCTGAGGGAAGAAGAACATCTCTCTCTGATACTTTATCAAATTCAGCATATGCCTTTAATATCTTTTACTGGAGGTGCTATTGATGTTTACATAGACTTTGATGGGAATGATTAAAGTCGGTTCTTGAATATCACTCTCCATTTCTTCCTTCCTAAAGGGAGCAGTGGTGCACAGCTGCCCTAGTGGGAATAATTGACTGTTTAAATACGAAGTTCACGAAAATATTTTATCTGGCTGTTTCCCTGTGTYTCATGTCCTGTATACTAAATGCCTTCTGAGGCTGTAACCTCTGGAGTACTATTCRTACAAAAGTCTGCATGATGGTGTGAATGCAGTAAATTTTGCTGCTGACAGGGGCCTCTGGAAGATATTGCAGTTTCTATGCTAAATACTAATATGCAAATATACTAGTAGCTATTATTTTTCATAAAATGTAGTCAGAGAAAAAATGTTTAGCATTCCTACTTTCAGTAATACTTGTTGCCATTTTTGCTATCTTTTCCAAGTTTGCTTTATTTCTTTTAGGAAAGAGGACTCAAACGCAATTTTCAGGATACAGCTGCCTGACGCATACAGTGGAATAATCCTGTGTCTGTAATTCTTACTATTCTACATGTTTTTTTTGACTGTTTTAAAGTATTGAGATTATGTTCCACTTACTAAATCCTCAAGATGTACATCCTGCTTTGTAATGGGTAAGCCCAGAGCCAAAGTTCATATATAAAGCTCAGGATGCTTTTCCCCATGTGCTTTTATTTCAGCTAGTTTCATCTACAGTGTCTTTGTCAASTCATTTGTTATAAAGAAGCTTTTCTAAAACTCTCTCCTTTACTGCCTTAACTAACTTACTGTCATCACCATACTTTGTTACCTCACTATTCTTTCCCCTTTAATTCATTTATGAATATGTTGAAGACATCAGGTCTCAGCACAGAACCCATGGGACTCTCCCAGCTTTTTATTCCTAGGCTGTTTCTGATCTTCTAAACAATTCTTCATTCATGGAAGGATCTTTCCTCTTACCCCATGTTATTTAGCTTATTTATGACTGAGGAACACTATTTAAAGACCTTTGGAAATGCAAGGAGACACTATCAAAGGGATATTTTCTGTCTATATTCTTAATTGCTTATTCAGAAAAAATCGTTAAATTTGTGAGACACAACTGTTCCTAAAAAAAGCCCCAAATAATACCAATTATGTTGTCTCTTCCTCTATTCATATTTATCCATATGTGCTGTAATTTTATTGTTTCGAATAACTTCTACTAACATACCCATAGTATTGTGCAACTCATTGATTATGATTTGCCTTTCCTCTCTCGAACTTCTAAAGAAAATTTGACTTTGTGCTGGCCATCTTTTAATACCRAAGCAAATTTATGCAAGAGGTGGTGTACCACAATTAGTGCTTTCCTATTTCATCTGGAGTTGCCTTAGAACTTTGGAGTGAATAGCGGTTGCTGATGGCTTGCTATTAGTTTTTCTATGTCCTTTGCAAGTTTCTTCTCATGTTCTTTTTTTGTCTTGACTTTTTCATTTAACGTGCTCGTACTTGAGTTTCCTGAAGCATGCTTTCTTGCTTTAGTGGYTGACTTTACCCTGCTTTTCAGTCATGCTGGCTTTTGTTCTGGTCTTTCTTTATATGTGGTATTTTTTTTTTACTGAGAATCCAATAAACAATGGTCATTTCAAGCTATGCAAGGAAACATGTGGTAGGGATGGTAGCTATAGAACTGAACAAAATAATAAGATGAGAAGGAGTGGATGCAAAGGAAGGACATGCATTTCTGGTGGCCAAAACACTTGAGGTGGTCCTACATGACGGCAAGAAAATCATACCTATATTTCACCAAAGCAGGAYGGATGCATCAACTGTCATATTATTTTACTCTATGGCATATGGGATGTTTGCTGTAGAGCTTAAAATTGAACTTACATTTTAATGTTCAGGACTGTCATACAGCTAAAGGATCAGAATGATCTTTCGTCTTCTTATTGTAAGTGCTATTGCTGGAAGAGCATTAATCCTATTAGCAAATCATCATTTTTACTAGTGCAGAGTCATAGGTAAAATTACAAATTAATTGTAAAGAAAGCAAAATGAAAAATTGAGAGCTCAGACAATGTCAATGGCTTTCAAAAAGTGTGCTTCCTTCTCAGCTAGATTCTTCAGTCTATTTCGTGGGAGAAGAGGATTAAATATGGGAGATATGAGGATTACAACTGGGATGTGTAGGGCTTACCTGACAGAAAAAAAAAAAAAAAAGAAGAACTAAAATTTGTGAAAGAGTATGTGGAAATAACAGCATTTTATTTTACTAGTTCTATACTTTAAAGGAGAAGGACCTATTTTGATGTTTTTCTTTATTGTAAGAATTTCATGCATCCAGTCACAAATTGTAGGAAAAAAACATAGAATGAAGACCAGAAAATAGGGATGCGCTCACCTAATGAAAGATTTTTAAATTTTCTCTGATGGATTTGAAGATCGCTATTTTAATATGTTAATTTATGGTATATTTTAAAAAATGAGACTATGAATTTGTTAGCCTGATTTATAATTTGTATARTTTGTATGGTCCTGCTGCATGAATATGACTACACTTCTACTATCTACTAGTTAAAAAGAGGGGCCAGGAACTGGAGAATTCTGTGTTCTGCTCTTAGCTCGGGCACTGGTTTTCTTTATAATCTATTGCGTGTTACTTCACATGCTCAATCTGTGGAAATAATCAGAAATGGTAACATAGCATTAAATAATGTCTGTGCTTATAATGTGCTAACTTTTAGATTATTCATATCATGAGTTCTCAGCATGTCAGCTTTCAGAATGTGCTTTTTCTTTTTATTTTTGATTTCCTTCATTTATATGATAATTCTTTATAACAGAAAAAAAAAAGTTGTTTGGACACACTTGGATTTTCATGGTCCATTTCTTCAGGAAGAGAAAAGTGACCTTTTTTTTTTTTTTTTTTTTACTATATACTATGGGTTGTACATTTACTTTTTAAATTTACAGTTCATTAGAAATAAATAAAGAGCTATGTGCTACTATAAGGGCTTTGAAGTTAAATACATAAACACACTTTTAATAGAGAACATTTAAAATGCCTTGTAAAAATTGCCCAATTTTGGTTCTAAAAGTCTCTGTCTTGAGCCTCTGTGGATCTTGGGGGCATAGAGGGGAGCGTAGGCTCAGAAACAACTCTCTGGGATACAGAATGATCTTCAGCCTGTGTTTTTTGTGCCATCTGTTCCTGTGCATTATAGCTCTGCAGTGGAGAAAGGAAGGTGAAAGATAAAAACAAGGTGCTTTGAGTAGAATGCAACATATTGAAGATTTATTTCTTTCCCATTTGGTATTTAGAATTAAAATACATGCTGCATTTGAACTGAATAATAATTCCTAACGGGTTCACAGCATTTCAGTGATTAATCAATGAAGCCAATAAACTAATTCAGTCCTATGAACCTTTGTCTTATGCGTTTGTAACAATATTATCCTTTAAAAATTGCTCATCTTCAAGCCATCAGGAGTACAGAGAATAAKTTACAGCACTCAGCAACATATCATCACATATTCAATACAGGTTGCATAACTTCCTCGCCCTGAGTAGCTTTCTTGACTGCTTACTCTATGATGATATTGTACAGGGCCTCAGGTTTGTAAATCTGGCCCTGGTCTTACGAAAGTGATAAGCGAGTACTGTGAAATCTTGGTACGTTCCAGCTTTTCTCAGATAATGCAAGACCTTCACCCCTTTCAGTGTTCAGAATACGAGTCTCTCTTGAATCTCTTCCAGTAATGTAAAAATAAATAAAAAATCAATACTTCCTGGAATCTAGTACAAAGTTTGGAAGAGCACTGGAGATAAGATAAGTTTCCCCTGTGTGAAATCCTTTCACCTTTGTAAAGTTTTTCCTTGTGTCATGCATTTCCAGTGAAAAGATTAACAGGAACTGATGTAATATTCTGAATGAAATAGAGTAGATTCTTTTCCTATTCTCACTTCACATGGCACAGTAGTGGCGTGTGTTATTCTGTATGTTAAAAATCATTAAAAATTGGGGAGAGAATAATTCTGTAGATGTAAAGCTCTGGGTCTATACCTAACTGCTTTGGAAACACAYAGCATATGAGGATGGTACTTTTTCTCTGTAGCTTCTGGTACAAATTTCTTGGGACTGGTTATACAGTGGATCTGCTATGATATAGAGACTCTTAAAAGGAAGAAACAGGATAGTGATGAAACAAATGATAAAACGATAGGATAAAACATCCAACATAAGTCCCATGAGTTGGAAAGTGTTTTACTGCTTACTTATTGGATGAGCTCCCAACAGAAAGGACTAATATTTAATCTTGTCTATGGCTATCTATCAGGAAAATGTGTTGCATCATTTGCCTGCTACTTCCAGGTGCTTAAAAAAGCACAGTGGTTGCTCCCACTGAAATTTGAGTGCTGTCCAAATGTTAAAATAAGTCTCTAAAAAGCTCAGTTCATTCTAGAAGGCCATGCCCTATGGGACAAGAACCAAAGCACCCACTGCCCTACTTTGTCACCGTCATTGGCACTTCCCTCTCAGTTTCGCTGGCACAGCTCTTTGTGGGACCATGTGGTAAACTGAATCAAGGGCTGAAAAATGCCTTATTTGCTGTTGGATTATTCTGAAGCAGGATCATTTTCCTAACCAAGTTTCAGTTGTGGTATCCAAGACAGTCRTACCAACACCAGTGAGGGGATATTTCACCACACTGTCTTAAAATGAGTGATGGGAATGTCTCAAGCTGCATTACTTGTGAATAGCAAACTTTATCTCAAAGTAATTTATTCATCCTGATCTACTGGTTGGATAAAGCTGTTGTACTACAGAGAGACCCCAGAGGGCATGTAGGCACCAATATCCTGCCTG
Source organism: Nothoprocta perdicaria (assembly GCF_003342845.1). Classification (NCBI taxonomy): domain Eukaryota; kingdom Metazoa; phylum Chordata; class Aves; order Tinamiformes; family Tinamidae; genus Nothoprocta; species Nothoprocta perdicaria. The sequence goes on along the minus strand of NW_020455788.1, from coordinate 1,796,916 downwards.
TTTTAAAGCTCATAGCCTAGAAAAATTCCCAAGGGAAAGGGCATGCTATGATGTCTTTACAAAAGCCGTGTATTTGTATAAATAGTTTGTGTTTGATTTTAGACCACTCTTTTCGGACCATATTCTTTTCCCACACAAAAAAAAGGAGTCACACTACTTCCTTCTTAATTTCACTTAATTGGTAAGCCTTTTTTTTTCCACTTATTTTACAAACAGGACGATGTGATTAAATGCTGGAAAAATGAAATTATAAAAATATGTGTTCCAAATATGACTAATGCTGTGAATTCTCTACAGTCATGTGAAAAATGGCCTTTTCCCWAAAGACTTTATGAAACAATTTGAAAGAAGGCATAATGAATATAATAATTAAAGGGAAGAGCACAAAAAAKAGATAATTTTGTAATCATATTCTTGTGATTGGTTTCCTCTCAAAATATATGTAATCCACTAAAAAAATAACACCCAATGAAAAAGTAATTTGGAGCTACTCTCTATGTAAGTGATTGTGAACTTATAAACAAGTCATTCTCTTCTACCAATGTTTGAAAAGAAGGTCCAAACATCAAGTTAGGACCTTGATGTTTGGAATGGCAGGAATGAGGATTTTTCCTGACTTTTGAGCTTTCTTGATAAAATTATATGTTAAGTGTTCACATCATTTATAAATCTAATGTAATCATGGTTGTGCTTATTTCCTGAAAATATCTAATATTATTCCACAGCAGGGAGCAGACACACTGTCAGGAGAGTGTGGAGGAAGCTTTCAGTTCCCTATACTGTACATGTTCTATGAAAAAATGATACTTTACACCTTTAGGTTGACAAATTTCATTGACCAAATCTACTTGAAACCACCACTAGGAATATATATATATATATATATGTATGTATATGATGTTGGAGGAAAGTGTTATGAAAGAGATCCTGCACTCATCTCATAGAGGTTGGTCTCTCCCACCTTATTCTAACTTATGATTAGTAGAGTTGGGGTAGGGCAGTAGGCAGATAATCCTCCCCTCCTCTGGCAGTACAGCTGAAGGCAGTTAATCTTTCAAGTTATCTTTACTTGCCACCCCTCATTTCTTAGCTTTATATACACTTCATTAGKAAAGGGAGTACATCACTAGTGGAGTATTTTTGTCTTCTTAGTTCAAAGACTTGATCAGCTGAAAGATCTGGAGAAAAAAAGGGAAGCAGTGATGACTGATTCATGTGCTAGCTGAGGTATGAAATCTAAGAAACTTGATAGAATGTTTTCTTCTGCCTCCGTGACTTTTTTTCTAAAAAATATGAGGCTCATGCTATTGGTGGTTTGTAGATCTCATGTATGATTTGGCTGCTACTTGTGTAGCTTGAGGAGAAAAGAGGCTGGTATACTCATGTATACCAGAAAAAAAAAAAAAATCCCTTTTGCACAGGCACGTGTGCATGCGTAGCAGAGAAATGGCTCTCTATATGTAAATGTAGATGAGGTATATTGAAGTACAAAATACTTCACAGTATTATTTTTCTCTTCTCATTCAGCTTTATCTCTCCTCTATACACATACAACTACATAATTTACTTCTTTCTCCTTTCGTATATCACATGGTTCTTTGAGCCAAACCTAAAGTTCTGTAAGCACTCTGAAATACCGCAGTATTGGTAACATGCTCTGAATTATGTTTGTAGACTGCAAATTTTTCCTGTTCATGCAATGTGTAAGCCAGTGGTGTCCAGTTCTGACAGGTTTCTGGATGTACTGTAAAGACCAGTTATTTTCAAAGAACAGTTCAATGCGCAATCTTTTCTGTGTTTCCAAGGGAGTTGTGTTTGTTTGTTTTTTATTCTACTTAATTTATGCTGAGGTTTGTTCAAAGAGGTAGTTTTGACAAATGTTGAAGATAGACTTCTAAGATGGAAAAATAAGGCTCTCAAGACACAGAAATTTCCCGGATCTAAGGTCTTTATCATAACCATTCTCCACAACCYGTGTCTGATTGCCTTGTACTGTAGAACACTTTTAGATCTCTCATTTTTTTTAAAGAGAATCTAAATGTGAACAAACTACTTTAAATTCCTTTCCAGGGTCTTTTACTTGCTTGAGTGGCATAATTAGCCTTACGCTTGATGAAATTTAAACCCTTTATTTTATAGCACAAACCAAGAGACAAGGATTATATTATATTGCACCAAAATTTAGAGGAGAGGGAGTAGAAAATAATACAGATGCAAATGTAACTAACCTTTCTGTTTRGATTTCCTGTTTTTTGAAAGGGATTTCCCAGACTTGAATTTAAGAAAAAGGAATTTTAAAAAATCTCATAAAAATACACCAAGGAGAGCTTCCAAGAGAGATAAAGATCCCTAGCTGGAAGTCCCAGAAGGACCATGCCCTGGTGGCACCCGAGCTTCATGCTTTTGTTTTGCTCTTGACTCAGAACTTCGAGTTTCGGGAGTGTAGGGAGATGAAGACACCACAGAAATAATGGGAAGATGAGAAGGTAATTTTACCCTAACTGATCTAGATAGCTTTCCTCCCCGCCCCCACAAAGCAGTCATTTTTCCTCATCAGAGTACATTAAAATCCAGGTAGCTTCTCTCAAATAGGCTTATCAATTTCACTTAAAATAAACCTCTTTGTCTTTCTACTAAGAACAAGATTTGGAAAAGAAGCTATAGGCACTCTCCTACCTCCATAATGGAATCTATATCTCAAAGATCAGATCAGTTGAAGAAGCTGACTAGTATTAAAAGGTTTTTACAATTGCCCTCATAATCTGTAGCAAATACAAATGGCTCTCGTTATTTCCAGTACTGCAGAACAAATTTGGTGATGTTTCCTTGGCTAAAAACTTCCTTTAACTAAATTCTTCCATATGATGGAAGATCTCTTTCTACTCACTGCAARAATAGTGTGGGAAAGACAAATCCACCTTTCTTTACAACTGTCAAGGCAAGAAAAACAGATTTGTAATTTTTTTTTTTTGTTTCCTTTTTTTTTTTTTTCCCCTGGGTGCTTCAGATGTAGAATGACCCTTTGGAGCTATTAGTAGCAGGTGTTAATTAGAACAATCCTTTGGCAGCTCTGATACACTCTAGAGGCAAGCCAGGATTTTAAAGCCATATGTATATATTCGCTCCAGTCCCTTTCTGAGCAAAATGCTCCTTGGCCACAGCCCATGATTCAGATCAAAAATAATTAAAGCAAAAAGTTTGACGTTTCACATTTCAGCCTTTACAATGCTTTTGCCTTGCCCATATTTTTAGATATATGAATGGAGTTCACGTTACCAGTTAGGGTTTTTGGCCAGGAGTCATTGTACTCAGTGTGGGGTACTGCCGATAGGGAACAAGGAATTGTGAGCTTTTCTCTTTAAATATAATGCTCTAAAGCCACTCATAAAATAATGTCCTCTTCATACATTTATAATCGATCTGTCTTTGTGTCTCTTCTCTGTAGCTTGGAGAAGATGGGAAAAATGTTGACTGTGATTCATTTGGCTACTTTTCAGAGGGGTGATTTATTTATCACTCATTGTTGCCTCAGTAAATMGGATGAAACATTGCTTTTAATAACTAATTGCAGTGTGTTTCATCATACTTTGAGTCCTTCCTTACTTGATTCCACTTTCTGACCTTAAATAATCAGACCTTTGTACTTGTATGTTACTTTTTGTAAGAGAGAGGGAGAAAAAAAAATAGAGGTGTAAAGGGATGTGTCTCACACTCAGTAATAAAATTAGTGTCATACTCACTTTAGGCTCTGTCAGTAAGTCTTCTGACATAAGKAACAGTGTTTAAATATGAAGGTTTGAGTTTACCTCTTAAAAAAAAGAAAAAATCTTATATCTCTAAACTGCAACTTGCCCTTGTAAAGTTGTTGGGTGGCAGCACATTATATTCCTAATCTTAAAACCAGCATCAGACTGTCTTCAAATTCTGTGCAATTTTTTCAGGCTCTTAATAGAAGGCAGAATAGTACTTTTTCAGCTAATGCCCCTCATTTCACCCTCCGTATAATGGAAATTAAAGTGTTTCTGTATGATGCTGAGCTCCCTGACAATACAAGATTATTGTCATACCTTCAAGACAAAGCACTGAGAATAAAATGCTACTGAGAAGTGAGAATAAAATGCTACTGAGAAGTATTTAGCTGAAGTGACATGGGTGATGCTCTAATAACAAAGTGAAATACATCCTAATGCTGTGTACCAATTGGTGGTACATGATAATGCAAATGCTTTGGAATAATGAGCGGTCAGATGCTTGTAYGCTCAGGGTACACAGTTTTGGCATGGGAACTGGTGTGTGAAGAGTCTCACACTACAGTGTTCGCCAACGCATTTTTTGACATCGCTGAACACAGGGCCCATTGACACATTGTTTGGCTTTGAAAACAGYATAATAGTTTTGAATATATTTTAAAACAGAGATTTCACTTAAATTTCACTGCTATTGTGGAGCAAGGGTCACGGGGAGGGAGGGGAAAACTGCACTAGACCCCCCTCCTGTAGCTATCATGCATGACCTGMATGGTAAAAAATGGATATAGACATGTAATTTAAGCCCAGGATTAAATTACAAAAGTAATTTACAGTACCAAAGCACTTTTTTTTTTTCTCCATCTCTCCAGATGGGGAAAGAGTGATGCTATGCATGGGGATTCTCATCCTAGCTATTACAAAGAGAGCTGTAATTAAATTTGTTCCATTTCTCATCTTAGAACTTAAGAACYTAAGATTTTTATTTTTAGAAAAGTATTACTATTAATTTTATATATATTTTTAATGAGAAATCAAAAAAAAAACCAGAAAGCTTGAACTTAAAACTTTTTTATCAAACCCTAGAAAATGCAGCATTTTTTTCCACCAGAAAGCTCCACTAATATTTTTAGAGTTGATTCAGTTTTGTAACAGAACATCTGAAAATGCTGACACACAAGAATATATCTAGGGATCTAAAAAACTGTTTTTCACTAAGAATATTTCTGCTTATTTTTTTAATGAGGTTTTCTGTAAGGCTGAACTCACTGTTAATAACTTTTTTTTCCCCCTCTCCTCAAATGTAACATATCAAATAAGAGCATGAACTGTTTTCTTATAATGCAGTGCTTTGAATTTTCCTGTTCTTCTAAAAACAGCATTTTTCTATTAAATAATTCTGTAAAAGGATATCAGATCATAATGGAGACCAAGAGCCATAAACCTGTATAGCAAATGACCTAAGATAAGCAGTAAATCTCTCCAGTTGTCAAAGTACATTAACCTTGACAGTTTTTCTTTGACCCTTCTGCTAWGATTGCCAACTTTTTTGGTGTGCTTTGTATGATTGAACACTTTATGAAAGGTCTCAGAATGGGCCCACAATTTTTTTTTCTCATTCTTTGAGGACATAGAGATTTTGATCATTTCTTAGGAGTCATGGTCATGATCATAATGGTCATAAATCACATAAATCACTTATTGATACATGAGGGTCTACTGTGCTGTTTTGCTCCCTTTAGCAGGGTTTCATCTTCAGTAAGATTTGGCACAAAAATTTCCTTATCTCTGATTAAAGTCAGAAAATTCAGTGCCCTTGGTGGCATATTTTTTCTTTACTTGAGTTGATGTTACAGAATGCAGAGATAGAAATCCTGAGTTCTATGTGAATTTGCAGGCTTGCTGTACTAAACAGGCAACAATGGTTTTACAGTRACTGGTTTTGTGAAAATTGGCTATTGGCTATCAGAGGCTGTGCACATTTCTCGTCTCTCTCCATAACCTTCTTTCTCCCTCACGTTGCTTCCAAGGTGATGTTTCATTTGTAAGTCGGAGTASATAATAGTCAATGGCCAGAGACAGTTTGGACATGCACTTAACCATTAAGATTAAGCTGAGCTAAGGCTACTCCACTAGCGGGCAGTGCTTTGAGGATCTTGGGACTTAGAATTTTAAGCACACACAGTCTGTAAGGGACAGTGCTGTCTTAAAAAATTTGTGTTTATTAATGGGACATGCTCTCATTAACCCTGAGGAAGCCATTTTTGCCAATGCCTGAATGGTATGAAATGGATCAGTAGGTAACAATGCAAACACTTGATATGCACAAAAGCTTGTGGGACTTGGTGCTGATCTCCACTTCATGCTCTTTTTACTGCTGCTTTGTTGAGAAGAGAGTGGGAAGCAATCAGGCTTCCTCAAGAGAGTACTTTTTGTGCACAATTACATACACATACAGTTAATGTTACATATCATCTTCTTCTATTACCCATTGCAATCTTACATGTGGAGATTATGGCAAGAGAGAGGGAGAACCTGGCTCAATTGTACGGCAGCAATTTCCATCCGACACCAGACTTTGGCAAAGCAGCTGGTATGGATTAGAGCCGTTTATGGATTGCTTTCATCTATGGAAGGGCTGGGCTGGCAAAGAACTGGCCCCAGGATAAGAGAAATACATTGACTTTTTATGGACCTCATCCTTAGCCTCCTCCTTAGTTAAATCTAATGAACAATGGCACAGCTGAGAATGAGGCCACACACAGTCTGGAGAGTTTCTTTTCGTAACTAGATCTTGGGAAAGATTTCTCTCTCCAATACAGAATTTCATGGATTTCCTTTGTAAGAGTTGTGAAAATAAACAAATAAACCTAGTCTTGCAGCTGGAATGTTTCTGACACCATAAAAAGAACTTGATTTCTCAGTGTGGTGATATGCTAAAGGCTCTTTTTAGAGGGCCTTGTAATGGATATCTTTATGGCATTTGAGAACTTTWAGGTTTCATTCCTCTGGTCAAGCATGAACCGGAGTGAATGTGCATGTTGAAGGTGCAATTTTTTTTATTAAATAGGAATTTGGCCACCAGAACTGAGCTAGTGCTTCAGAGTGTATCTTTAGGAGATTACACAGCTGTGTACCATATATTGTTCACAAGATCTACAACTGCACAGAGCTCAGCATATTTCCCACAGCTTTCCTGAGCTGAGTGAGCCAGCTGAACCATACTGAAGTGACACTGATAAAAGTTACTTGCTTGTTAAAAGTAAACTTGATTCTTGCACCTTGTTCAGGCATAGTTAATTTTCATATCTGTAAACCCACAGTATATGTTTTTATTTTTTTCCAGTATTAGTGCAAACTTTACCTACTATTTATGGTAATTTCATTTGTCCTCTATTTTTCTCCATTCATAAAATGTGTGGGGATGTTATGCGTTTAGACCTATAGGCCTGACTCATAGTTTTGCCTCAAGGCCCTTCAGCTCTTTGTATTAGAAATTTCCCTCTGTCAAACTGTCATACAAGGGCTTTATGCAACATATCTATAGCTAACTGTTGGGTCATGGAACAAAATAGAAGTTTACAGAACAGTTCACAGAATAGAAATATATGAAAAGAAGAAAGAAAGAAAGAAAAGTATGAGGTTGCCTAGAGAGGTTGTAGAGCTACCTGTTGTGGAGATATTCAGAACTCACCTGGATGTGATCCTGTGCAACGTGCTGTAGGTGAGGCTGTTGTGCAGGGGAGGTTGGATCAGATGATCTATAAAGGCCTCTTCCAACCTTAATCGTTCTCTGATTCTGTGATTCTGTCTCATCAGAGAGGTCTCGGTTTATATTTTTATAGTTCACAGAAGAGAACATCAGGCAAACTCCACAGAAGGTCTAATGGAGGGAGTGTTTCAGCACAGGTAATAACAAGGAGTAAAGAGGTAGGATTGCCTCTTTGAACATCCTTAGACTGGCTTAGATAGCTTATGAAATTTGAAGAGCATGTGAACACATCACAGATGACTGAATGCCAGTGCAGAGCTATATTCCTTTTCCTGTCCATGCATACCCAGGTCTGGTCACATCTCTTTCCAGAGTGAAAAACAGCCAGCAACCACAACATTTAATCTTGTAATGTCTTTGCAGGATGTCTGAAAGAATTTCCAGTTATGATAGCTGTGATTTGACCTTCATCTGTTTTCCATGGCTTAGTGAAAAGCATAATTTTCCAAAACTTTTCTTTTTTTTTTTTGTTTTCTGGATGTGTGGTTAAGGCAGCCAAAAGATTGCACCTTCAACTTCCTGTTTCCAAATTATTGTTTTTACGTGTTTGGAAGGTGATGTAATATGGAGAACTAAAGTAAAGAACTTTTCTCAAGAGCTAGAAAACCATACTGGATACTAATAAGGCTGTGTAAATGAAATACTGGTTTCAGGAGCCACTAGGAACTATTAGACAATAAAAGGGGCTTAGGTGGTTCATTAGTAAAACTGTACATATATACTGGCACAAAACATGAACTTCAAGGAGGTAATTCATTGTAGACCTCAGTTTACCTCTAGTACAGTTTGCTGTTATCTAGTCTTATAGCTGTTGCTGGAAAAACTGAATCATCAGTGTGGTTCAAACTTCTTTCACATGTGGTAAAAATGAAATTCCTATCAATACACAGCAACAAATAAATCTTCTGTGCTTTAATTTACTGTGCTGCTGACATGCTAGCTGCCAGTTGCCTGACTGGTTTTGAACAGCTAAGTTTTCCCTTTACTGTTTTCAGATGACATGGTAGAAATGACAATCTCTCCCTGTTTCATCTTTTCTGATGAGTTTGTTAGCTATTTTAAAGATGATGGTCACCAAAAAGAAGTTCTGATGCTCAATCTGGGACCTTAAATAAAGGCAAAGTGTGATTATTCTGTTGTTTTAAAGATAAAAGTTGCACCTGTGTGAAAGGCTGAAATGGGAGTTCCCTCGTGAAGCAATACTCCTCTAACACAGTGCAATCCTAGTTCCTCAGCACCATCCCTTCAAGTCTCACAAGATGAAAGGCTTTATTCACAGACTGGCAGATTGGTCGAGGTTATAAGGGACTCCTAGAGATCATCTAGTCCAACTCCCCTGCTCCAGCAGGGACACATTTATCCTAATGATACAACAGCTCTGATAATAGCCAATATCACAGCTTCCACATTTCTGATGGAGAGACTGAGACAGTGGCAGGCAAATGGCTTCCTAAACGATGCCCGAGATGCAGMCACTTGCCTCTCTTCTGTTTCTGTGCTCTGACTCTGTGACCTGCATCTGCCTTTGTGTGTGACAGTTGTTAAAGGTTTGAAGCAATTCCCATTGCAATCAGTGAGTCTTTCTAGTGACTCTTATCAGGCTCTCTAGTCTCTGGTGTTATGGTAACGGTGTGACCCACGATTGACTTATAATTATATACTTGAGGAGCAAAGTGAGTGATAAAATGAGGCTGATATTTTATTCCAGTAATAAGCTGACTGAGTAGGGCAGAATTTACTGCAGCTGGCTAGGCCTGATGGCTGCAAGTACTGCGGTGGCTGTGAGTTCTTTCGCTTGTCTGAGTGGAAATTCTGAGAAAAACTGACTCCACCAAGACYGAAACATAGTTACTAGTGGGAATAAAAAAGACCACGTGATAGGGGATGTCTGTCTCCAGGCTGGGAATGCTTCCAGGGGAGAGATGAGGAGCCAGCATATTGGAAGATTGGGGTAGGACACACAGGCTGCTGCTGAAAGGACCTTTCTACAGCCCTCGTCTGCACATCCAAACAGCAAATCTCCTTGAAGGAGGAGAGTGTTTTTTGCCATTCTGTTTCCCCTTACTGATTGTTTTCCAGTTCTTTGAGAAAGTGAGGAAAAAGTGGACTTAGACCTGTGCAGTGATGGCTCTAATACAGCCAGGATCCCTGCAACAAACTSTCTACAGTGCAGGTGCTAGATACTTCTGCTCCCAACACGTGGTGGTACTGGTCTGGCTACTGGTGTGTGCCCTGGCTGTACTTGGCAGGGGAAGGAAACAAAGCAGAGAGATYTTTTTGAAAGGATTGTCAAGTTCTGGTAACGGTGTCTCTTGTTTTCCTCAGTATAAGAGCAGCTCTTGCCTCTGTACTGGAGTGAAGTTCTCTGTGAAGAAGGCCAGAATTACTTGAAAGCTCTGAATTTCTAGCATCGTTTTCTCCTACAGGTGACAATGTTAACCACTCTGAAGTTGTAAACTACACATGCAAGCTTTCACATAAATCAAGGTTKTTGATGTGTCTATCAACTTCTAATACTTCAGAACAGTTTGACAAGGTATGAGTGTTATTAAATATTTATATTACAGTATACCAGCAACAAATAATCTAGAGAACAGATCTATTCTACATGCAGTGTTATATGTAGGAGGAATGTGTAGAAAACAGAGCTCTCCTCTACACAAACAGATAGTCCAGCAGTGGTGTGGGTGTGCATGTGAATCATTTTAAAAATAAATATATTATTTTACTACCTAAATCCAAAAAAGATGAACACTTCAATGAGGACAGATTGTATGATTGAGGTAATACTATGAACTCTCACTTCAACTCTGAACGATGTTAGTTTTTATAGAAAGTGGTATTGAGTTATAATTCTTTCCCATTGTCTGCATTCCTCATAAATAGAATCCTGCTTGTAGGGCCAAATTCAACACTCATGTAACTCCAGGGATGAATTTGGCTCATTATACTATAGGCAATTACTCCTGTATGAACTTTTAATCTGGTTTCTTTCTCTAGTTCTTTTTCTGCTTAGGCTTTGTTCTTGGGCAGGTTCTGCTTTATAATATTGTTTATAATTCAACTCRTTATCCTCTTGAAGTTGCTTTTGTTCCTTATTCACTTGGATTTGGTTTTATTATTTAAAAAATAATTTGCTCTATGATGATAACTTGTTACTATAATTAGATACTATAATTACATACTGGTCAGAAGTGTCATGAGCTAAACTTTGTCATGTGTTAAATATCTACATTTTCTTTAGAACCAAATCAAAGCCAGGCTCTATAGTTATATAATCAAAGGTATTTCTTTATCTAGAAATCTCACCAGGAAATCCATCTTTAATTTTGACTTGGGGTTCCTTCTTTCACATGCAGTGCTTCTTGATTTTTAGATCTAATATTTTTAAATTGTCATTAGTTGTACCATCTGTAACCACTTCACGGAAAACATAAACCCAGTTTCTTTTGTGTATTATCTTGTCTAGTCTAATGGTATTACATTAATTTCCTTGGGAATACACTTTGAAATTCCAAGGAATTCTATGATTTTTTTTCCATATTGTTGCTGATGACTACAGAGTTGACACGGACTGAACTTTCTCACGGAAACAATTTGCTTTTCTTATTAGCCTGATTTTTTTTTTTTTAAGTATAAAGCTAAGAGCAAATGGAAATTTTTATGGCTTAAAACAACATCTTCTGTTTAACACTTCTTGCTTACTCCATTTCCTTAAAATTTCCACTCCCCTCAGTTCTCTGTGAATACACAGCATAGCCTTCTATGCTAGGGATTTCCCTTGGGATAAGTCCTTGAGACTAGTATTTTTAACTTGTTTATGTTGTCATAAGATACGATGTCCACTRAGTACGGACATCTCACAAAGGTAGCATGTAAAGGAGAACAAAATTTTCCTCTTCAGATCTCAAGATTTTCTTGAGGAGCACAATCTAAATATATTTCCATGGCTTGTGTTCACCTGAATAAAGGTTCCAAGGTGATCTATTTCTCTCATCAGATAGCAGGGACAGAGTAAACAGTTGCCTGTCCTCCAACGAGTACAGCACTGGTGCTTCTTGACTACTGTTCTTGCATACTGGAACACATTGACAAGAAAATCCAGATGGAGGAATATACAGGGAAGGTGTAAGCCAGCAGGCAGTTAAGAAGGGGGAAGAACACCCAGCCCATTAGCACCAAACCCAGAACTCTTATCTGCTGCAATGATTGCAAAGCAGTCACCAAATAAATAAATAATTAAATAAAGGGAGCAAAACCAGGCATGAACACATACATGGGAAGACTTCGAAAGCATAGCCTCTCCAGAGATTCTAGATTAGCATCACCCAGAACAATGCATCTGTTCTTAATCCCGTAGGTGGTAATAAACCTTGCAATTGTTAGTGGTTTATCTTTCCCTTTCCTTTCAGTTTGCAGTGGCATTTATCATTGCTTGAAACAAAAGATCTTTAATTATGAGATGGAGGATGAGTTAGTTAAGGGACATCTGTATGTAGGCCAAATGTCCTTGCAGTATTTAATAGGTAATAATCAAATTGGAAACAGCGGGTTTACATACAAATATGTTAGCAGGATGAAGGCTGAACAGGGAACTGATGATTTTTCAAGTACTATTCCTTGAACTTCTACTAGCCTCTTCTTTGGATTCTCTTAATGCTACAAAAATGCCACTAATTACAAATTGGTTAGTGGATTGCACTCTAATGATATATTAGAGTTCATGAAAATAGGCACAAGCTCAATCTTCTGAATCTCCCAGCTCTATGGGAACCCTATTAATTTGGTGCTGAAATAGAAGTCTCTTCAGGGCTTTGGTGGATTCCTAAATTATCAATACCTGGTTCAGAAATGTGCATTTAAGTCAGGGATGTACATCCTCATACTGGATGCACTAAGGGGAGGAAAGAGCAAAGAGTACATCAATTAGCACTTCCCAGGAATCACTTGGAATGCCTTCTGTATCTGAACAGAGTTACTAAAATGCAAAGGCAAATTTGGCTGCCAGCACGTATTCCATGTAACWGCACTGGAGCCAGTAGAACTGTACTTGATTTATAAGAATGCACTTAAGCACAAAGCTGAGTTATCATTTGAAAATGTTCTGAGAAGGATACTGTAACGTGACTTACTCCTAGATAGAGTAGTTGTTAGGAGTGAATTATTTTAATTGTGGAAACATCGTTTTTCTTTATATTCTCTTACTCTGGGACTAGGTAATTGGGTTTGCACCTTGTATATTTTCCCTCTGTGATACAGAAAGAAAAATTTGTTCTGAAGTGTTTACAGAAGAATAAAAAGTGAAAACAAACAACAAAGGCAATATCTTTATAATATTTTATATTTTGCCTTTCTTCAGACTAKCAGAAACTGTCAAATTCACATTGCAGAATTGTTGCATGATTTCACTTTTCCATAATGAAAATAAAAGAAACCTTTTAGTGTGAAGCAAAATTCTACTCTTTTTCCTTCACTGTTAAAACACAGGCAACAGGTTCCCCCTACGCTTCTGTACTGGAGAAGATGCAAGTGTTAGTGCTAGAAGGCATCCTGAGGCAAATAAAGTTATGTTTTCAGGATATAACTTAAGGAGTTGGATAAGTCCATAGCAATAGGAGAGGATTATATGGCTAGCAGGTTTGTCTATAAAAATCAGTGAAAACCTCTGGAGGCAGTGAAAGCTGGAAAATGTATCATTTATTTGTAGCAACATCACTGGTTTTCTGTCTACCTTTGGAAAGCCTTGTCTGTCTTGTTCAGGTCATCATCGAGTTATGTTCCAGTCTCTGTTGGAGTTTGGCCTTTTCCTCCTTCTAGCAACCTGTATGCAGAGGGTCTGCTTGCTGCCATCTTCATAGTCATTAAATACCACACAGCTAACAGACGAAGACTGTTTTTCAGTTGTCACTACTGACCCCATAGTGAGCCCAGAGAGTTGCAGGACAGACACTACTCAGCTTTGTCAGTAGTGCCATGTATGTATGAAGCTGGGGAAAGGTTTGGCAGGAAGAAGGAAATCTCAAACAGCCAYTTGCACTTCTTAAGACTCACTATAAAAGAAGACAAGAGTTTCAGGTCCCACCCTTAAAGATGATCCAGGCCTCACTAGTAGAGCCAGGCCTCATTTAAACATGGTTTGGCAAAAGAAACACAGGCAAGTTTCCCGCAGCTAGTTTGTTTGAGTGGTGACATTTATCTTTCTCCAAATGAAAATGAAAACTCTTCCTGCACGGTGTGACCTCTAGCAAGGTTTAGGCAGTTGAATCATAACGAGACGATGTTATATATCAACATCTGTTTCTGTTGTGTCCATTTCCCATATGTGTCTTCCCGTGTTATTAACTTTCTTCTATTTTCATCTTTCTCCTCTCATTTCTGCTTTATTATTATTATACCTCATCTGTCACTTGTGCTTCTATTGTGTTCTCATTTAGTAGCCTGATAATAAGAAGGAAACTGTAGGTAAGAGAGAGAAATTAAGACTTTTTTTAATTTGTCCCCAGTTTCTAACTTTTTTGTATTTCAATAAGATACCTTTACTGAAAGGGACCTCTGTGATTTTGTGCTGACTTTGTCACAGTACAGATGGTGTAATGTGCTGCAAATTAAATGAGTATAAACATGTGAGCAGAAAGCATGTCTTCAAATGTGATCTTGACAGGAATGGGTCAGGGAAATGTTCAGATGTATTGTTAAGTAATTGGTAATCGGAAAACTAGAAAACCACAAACTTTTCTGAGAATGAATAAATCTATAGTAGGAAATAGCAAGCCAAGTTCAAGTCAGCAGCTAGATTGTTTTGCTGCATTATCTCCCTTAATCTAGTTCTTTAGTTAATTCTTCTTTCCAGTAGTCACCTCCTTTGAAAAATACAGTGCTTGCAAAGGTCTTCTCTGTGTAAAGAACTCTGATTTCAGCTATTATTTCTCTGATACCACTGTGGGATATAAAATTCTTAAACAAAAACATGTTATGCAGAACATAAGCCTAACATGATTTGAAACATATGTTTTGAAATCAAGTTTAAAATGAAAAAAACAAAGAAACTCGGGCAAGTACTGAAATTAGTGCTTAATCATCATCACCACCTACCCTTTGTGAAAGTTAATCCTTTTAGGAGGGTACTTAACCACATAGGATCTTTACTGCAGTATGGCTGTGCAATTAGATTTGTTTAATTTGTTTTTTATTGTCATTTTGGTACAGAAAAGGTCTTTTTTTGCTCATGAGGTTCTTTCCCAAAGTGGAGGAATGGACTCTTTGTAATGTCTGTTGTTCTAGATTCTACCCTGCAGTCATGATAAATATCTGTACTCATTTTCGGGAAGGCAGCAGTGAGAGATCTGTTATCCAAACCAGACATACTTTTCACTATTATGGGCAGAAGCAAGACAAGGACAGTGCTTGGGTACATTGATTAAAGCTCATTATTCCCCTCGGACAAGAGCTGTCTATCTGCTTGTGTGTTACATTGTGTAAAGCCTCAATTTTGAGAGGGACTTTTTGGCACTAATGTAAGATGAGTCCTTAATAGTAAATCTGCCATGGAGTGTGACTCAGTCTTAGTGGTAAGATAAACAGTTGGAACAAAATAGGCTTCTTCTGCGTCAGGTTTGTATATACCTCAGATTCTAAACTATATTCAGCCTTCAAGCACAAAGTCCAAGCAAAAATATTTTGCCAGAGTGAAACGTTCATGAATCACAAACAAGTCATACAAAACTGAAGTTAGTATCTAGAAAAAAGTTCCCAAGGGTCAGGAACTATCCTGTGGATCACTGAGGCATGTGAACAAAAGTAGCTCATACATAAGGCAACAGTGGAAAAAATGGTATCATGATGCCTTGAGTTAAGAAAGTAAACTCATAGGTTTTCTTCAATATCTGCAGTGGCAGCCGGGAGCACAGATGTTCTAAGCCTGATGTGATCTACAGGAAACAAGCATATGGGAAACCAGTCACATACACGAGAACCAAAAAGCTTTTCAGAACTGCCCCTGCAATCACACTTAAAATACAAAGTGAATACGTTACATAATGGGATTTGACAGTCCTCAGATTGGTTGTAACTGATTCTTACAATCCATTTTAGAAATGAAGAGGTACCAAAAACAGTTTTGCTTTGGAAATGTTTACTCATTTCCAACGTTATGCAGTAGACTGCACAAAATGGCATAAGGGATAAGCTCCTTCTCCACACTATGCTCCGTTGATAAAAGCAGAGAAGTGTGACATGGGTTGATTTTATCCTCTTACCTCTTCCTTGTACCTCTCAAGCATGTGCAAAGATAGTCAGAAGAGCTGAGCTGTAAGAGGATGCAAATTTCTTTCAAAATGTATAACCATCAGGAAATTAGAGGGGATATGATTAACATGTATAAGTTCATGGAGGGGGAATGTAGGGAGGAAGGGGTCAAGCTCTTCTCATTTGTGGCCAGTGACAGGACAAGGGGTAATGGGTGCAAGCTGCAACACAGGAAGTTCCATCTCCATGTGAGGACAAACTTCTTCACTGTGAGGGTGACAGAGCTCTGGAACAGGCTGCCCAGGGAGGCTGTGGAGTCTCCTTCTCTGGAGGTCTTCAAAAACCACCTGGATGCCGCCCTGTGCTCTGGGTGTCCCTGCTGGAGCAGGGGGGTTGAACTAGATGATCTCTAGAGGTCCCTTCCAACCTTAACCATTCTGTGATTCTTTGAAATCTAAATAAGTGGATGCATTTTGCCCCTCCCCACTCCCATGTCCAAAACCATATCCATCCAAATGGGGAGTGGTGTTAACGATAACTTCACTTTTCTCCAGCAGATGCTCTTACTTGCTGTGCAGGTGCCTGTGGCTGAGCAGCTGCAAAGAGGCAGCAATCTTAGCATGACGCAGAGCRCTGACTCTGCACCTTTGCTCTCACAAAGGCAGAAATGCGGAGTCTTGCTATTCAAATGACTGTAAAAAGAAAACTGTTTAATGTAGAAGTAGCAGTGCTAGCAATCTTATCTTAAGTGTGTTTTTATTAATATATGGACACCTACTTTTGGCAAAGACCAAACTGAATTTAAAAACTGCTTGCAGAAGCTTTTTGAGGATCTAAACCTGASTGTGTCTTTTTTATATATATATATACAGCAGCAGGAGACTTTAATCATGCTGCAGATTTCACACTTGAGAGAAATCACAAAATGTCCCATCCTTGGTCTGCTAAGGAGCTAGAAAAGTAGTTTAACTAGTAGCTTAACTAGTCTAGTGCTGGGCAATGTACAGAAAGATTTCCATCCAGCAGGCAAACAAAAGTACCTCAGAATGAAGAGGAAATTCACATCCAAAGTGGCATTAGAACAGAATTTTAGTTTTCATCACTTTTTTTTTCTTTTTTAGTTAGGTCCTGGGCTAGAGCCAAAAAAAAACAAGTTTCTCAAAGGATTATGTAGTAAAAACCTTTACTTTACAGTCTCTCCTAGAAGATTATTTCATAGTTCATGATGAGTCATTAGAGTGATGAAATCTCCAAAATCAGGGGACACCAACCCTGGTTAGATTTAGTAGTTGTTAATCTAATTTCTCACAGGGAATTTAGAAAAAGTGAACTATTGTGATTTTTATCCTTTAAATGACCAATGATTCAGAGATTTATTCAAAGGTTCATGTTTACCTCTCATTACCTGTGTATCCTTCCACTCATCTGTGGAAAAGACATGCATTAGAATGAATGCTGTCTCTTGTCTCCCACTCCATTCAGTACAGATCTGCATCTTACTCAATACCAGCAGTTGTGAAATTTCAAACAATGACCCATCAAATTCATTCTGAATGCCTGAGGCTGCAGAGAAGGACAGTATCCATGTCACAGCTTTGTGGCTCTGGTCTATATTTTAGTATTGTGACTTCTTAGGATATTATTCCTGATCTTTAGTGATCTGCTAACAGTGATACATGAGATATGATCAACCCACTCTTACCCTGTAGAATTACAGGAACGAGTGAAAGGAATATTTTCTTCCCGGTTCCCCTAGTAATCTATGGCAGGGATCTCTGAATATCTGCCTGAAACAATGCATTAGAGGTAGTAAGATAACTATCAGGAAAAGTTCTTCCTTTGTCCTGCTTAGCTCATATTCCACTGTCAGAGTTCAATACTGACTAGTTAATGCTGTTTGTTTGTTTTTTAGGTATCTGACATGTAGAGGGTATAATGTCTAATATCAGAATTACTTATTTGAGTACATTTGCTGTAATGTGGTTTTCAGACTTAACAGGGTGATACAGCAATATACTGAAATCACAATGCAAGTGTAAGTTACACTTATTGAAATACAGTAATTGCATGATATAGTTGAATCACAATAAAAATGTGACTCCGGTTCCAGTCTCTATAACATGCTCACTCTCATGACACTGAGCATAACCAGTCACTTGGAACGCACTGGGAATGAAGGAATACATGAGTTGAAAAGAGGTCTAGCCCACTGCTCTCTTTACCATTCTTTTGTAAGTTGTTCAGTTTTTATACTCTATCGTACTGAGCCATGTATGCAGTCCCCCTCTACTGCTCTGGTTAATTCAGAGAGACCTTCACGCTCTTTTGATGAAGTCAGGGAGAAACATTTACTCAACCAGTTGATCTATTCAACTTATACATCTGTTTATCTAAAACAAAGGTCATTCTCTGGTTCCCTTTCTGTTGAGTTAAATTCAGCTTCCTCTGCAACTGATGTGGTCAGTCACTCCCTACATTCTTCCCTGAGCTTCATGGGCACATTGCCCTTGATCATCTCCTCTGATCCTTTTTCTATTGTGGAGATTTACTGGTCAGTCACATCCACATGTGCTTTGCAGTAGGAAAGTTTATATAGGAATAACTTCACAGAAAAAAAAAAAAAAAAAAAGAGAAAGGGAGAGGCTCTGCTGAAAGGGGAGAGCCCTTATTGCTTAGATTTCCTAACAGACGGCTCGCAAAACTTGTGTTTCCAGTGCAATTAGTGCTACTCCTCCAATTCCCTTTCTGTGTGCCTCTGATTTGGAGGGGGCCATAACAAGGCTTTGCAAACACCAGTAGCGCAGAGGTGTGAATTGGAGGAAGCACATGATGAAGTAACTCAGTTCTCTCCAACTAATCACCTGCATTGGAGATTTGTCCCATCACGGGGCCAACCTGAGGGTCAACCTCATGACATATTTACAAGAGTCATATTTTTTTGTCCTGATGCTCTTTCACATGCGGTTGTTCCAGATCTATATCCCTTTCCAGTTTTATTTTTGTTAGATCAATTCACCTGATTTTACCCATGCATCAGGCTGCTCTGTTGTCAAAGGAGGTGGGGACAGATTTGTTTTCTTTTGTTTTCACTTAAACATTCTTTAAACATTGGCAAAAAAGTGGAGCAAATCTCTTTGACAGAGATTTTTGAACTACAGTGAAGAACAAAGCCTTTTTAGAAGATCTAAAGAAATGGAGCATAATGTTCTCAAGTGGTGTGAACTGAAAAGGCTCCAGTGGAGCTGTACTGGTCTATATGTGCTGAGGGGTCTGGCCCAGTCTTTGTGAAGGCCATTTCATACTCTTCCAAGTGGAAAAAGTGACATACAAGGACATTTGGCTGTCCTCTCACTGTTGGTCATTTGTTCCATACTTTCAGCAATGACCTTCCCCACCTTGTGCTCCAAATGACAACCATGATGCTGAGATCATGAAAATCTAGTGTAATCAGAAGTTTGGCATCAGAAGCTGTATTTTTGCAGACTTTTCAGGTCTTTTGTGATAGTGTTTCAGGACTGGATGCACTAATAGGTTTAAACGTGTCTTAATCCTCTTATGTAATTTAAGCACTTCTGGGAGTGGTAGGCATTCATTAAATTATTTGGTATGGTGGGAGTTGTATCATATTGAGCCAGATGCTGCTTTTTCTGAGATACGCTGTTGTGCCTGGCCCAAACTAGGTTGAATAACTCCATCAAATTCTATTAGGCTATAAAATAGGTCTCTGGCATGCATTAAAATGCCTCACAGCACATCCTTGGCTCTTCTAAGCAACATGAAAAGGTTTCCTGGATGTAATTTTATCAGTCATGCTACAGTTGACACTTTTTTCCTTTCTTTCAATATTACTTTTGACTTATTTTTTTACATTATTACCCATCTAACAGACAAATACTTTTAACAATCGATTTTTTTTTTTTGAGAAGGAAAAACACATAGATGTACTGTGGTTCAGGGTGGCATCTTTACCACTGAATATTGCAGAAAGGTATCCAAATTTGCAAGCAAACTTGACTCTGAAGGAAACAAAAACTTCCAAGCAGATTTAATTACAGACATAGTCTATGTGAAAAGGATTCAAAACCATATTCTGTGTTATTTACTTTTTCATCATTGGTTAAATACACTTCATAGCCCTGCCTATTTTGCAAATGCGGATCCAGTCCTGCGTTTCTCCCATGCCCAGATTGCCCTTGATCTCAACAGGAGTTTGGAATTTGCTAGGAATGTGAGGGCAAACAGTCACATAAGGCATGTGCTCTCTTGACATGGGTTACAGTACAGATAAGACCAGACTAGCAGCTACATAAGCATAAATACTGTATAGCACTACAGTATCATTTTTTCCAGTTGCTTTTTGGAACATTTTCTCTGGATCTAAGAGCTCCATTTCATTTTATTTATTGTTGAGATTGTTATTATCTGGCTAGAACTGAACTATATTGTCTGTGTGACTTTCATGATTTGTAATTTGTTCTTGAATAATTGYTGGTTTCTCTTGAAATGAATTTTTATATTGTGGCCATTTTCTGAAGTACCTATTATAAGGGTTCCAGTACGACTTTTTCGTTACCTGTGTTGCTCATTTTTCTGAGGTCAATTAGGTATTCTGCCACCTTGCTCAAGTGCTGCCCACTCAGGCTGGGGCACTCACTCTCAGTCTGACATATGAAGATAAAATGGTTCTTGAAAATTCTGAATTCTGTGCCATGGGTACTGCTACTTTCCACGTTCCCTGCACTTTATATTGAAAATAAAAAGGTATACAAAAGACGGCTTGCACATGTCAGAAATGACATAACACAATTGCTGTTAAATATGTCCCACAAGCTTCATGTGTAGGTTTCCATAGTGGCCACAGGAAATGCTAGGTTGAAATCCCACAAATCCCTTCTTAAAAGAAATCTATATAATGTTGGAACACAATCCCAATCTATATTCATTTTTCTGTCTCAAACAAATACAAGCTCTTACCTCATGATTTTGAGAATTACCTCAACTTGCAATAATGAAGGCATCTTCTGGAACACGGGAAAAACAAAATATTTTTATGGAGTGGAGAGAAAAAGAAAAACCTACAAGAGACATAACCATGCATATCATCTCAGTAATAAAGTGAAAGCTAATAAATGATTTTACTGGAAATTTGGCTATCTTCACAATTCCTAGTCACTATTGTCCGAAATGTGATTGAAAATTATCACAGATTTACTATAAGGGCCTTAAAATGCACCTGTGAGTGCAGACATTTTTACCAGAAGTGAAGACCATGAGATGTTGTCTACACACCTGTTTGGAAGCCCTGCTGCCAGGTCCTTTTGGATGAGGAGCATCAGGGTCCTGCCCTGGCACAGGAGCTGGTGGCTCCTGTAGACTATAAAGTTTAGCTCTGTGCTGCCATCCTCTGGCTGGGCATAGCGAAGTCAGCCCTAGCCACTCTTGCCCTATTACGCTTAATCTTAAAATCATTGGGCCATGTCTGCCCAGGGGTACTTTGCTAGTCTAGTCTGGATCATTTTTGAGCTATCTCCCAGTGAAGAACCCGGGCAGGAGTCCACACGTCCTTAATGAAATATATAATGGCAATCCAAGAACAGGATTTGAAAATATATGCATATTTTAGGAAACATCTCTGATGGAAGGCCAGTTTTCCAAGGACTGGAAAGTGACGAATGTTACACTGTCAGTCTCAAAGGTGGTAGAGGATTTAGTAAGCAATTTTAAATGGGATTCCTCAGCTGCAAAGGGAATATCATCAACAGTGCTGAAAAATTTAACAAGGGTAGAAAGGAAGGACGCTACTAAAATGCCTAAATTGGTTAGGACTAAGAACAGTTTAATGAGCTTCTGACATGGGAGGTCTTGCTCCAAGTAGTTTTTCAGAATTCCTTGAGGATATTTCTCAGGATCTGTTTCCACTGGAGTTGAGGGAGGTGTCACCATTATTCTGTGTGAGAGCAGGGCTGAACCATTATTTGGTACCTTGTGGTAGCCAAAAAAGACAATGTGTTGGTTTTCTTGTGGTTATTTTGAGATTGCAAATGGAAAGTTAAGGGTTTTGTTCCTGTTTTGCTGTTGTTTCTTATGTCTGCACCATAATATAAACATGGGCAGAATGTAATTGGCCAAGGTTTTGTTTCTTCATTCTACAGGCAGATAACTCAGAACAGACATTTTTGTTCCCGTATAAAAGAAGAAATGTTCTTTGACTTTTCCTTAGTTTCTTTGATGTTTAAAGCTGCTGTGATGTCTAAATGATATTTTACTATTAATACATTAAACCTATACTTTTAATACATAATCAGATGGTAGATATGCTGGAAGTACCTCCAGTAACCATGAAGATGTGCAACTGTATCTATATAATGGGAAAAAACAACATGGGGGCTAAGAAGAAACTGTAGGATACACCTCACGGTGTATCTTGTTCTTAAAAGAGGACTTAATTCTACTAGTACTTCTTATAGTGAATTCTGCGGTATTTAGCAGGCCCAGTTTGATTTTTCATGACCATAAATCTACTGTAGCTAAATAGTCATAGTAGAGTAGTCATAGAGCTGTTTTTTTTCTGTCTTTGCTAAGCTTCCCARCTGCCCAACAGTGTTGAGGTTCCAGTTTCCACAGTCCTTTCCATATTTGTGCCATGTGGAGGTCACCTTCAGACATTACTCAGAAAGGATACATTATTTATGAAATGCTGAGGGGCCACCTCTTGATAACATAAGCCAATTTAAATGTGTCTTCTGATGAACAAGCAACAGTGAGAGGTATAAATCAGTTCTCCCTCAGAAGTTAAATAACTCATTTTGATAAAATAGAAATAGGCAGAAAAATCACTACTTTATCAGAAGAAGTCTCCTCCGCTACTCAGTGGGGAAGAATCTTTCCCAACATAATTTTTGCAGTTTTTGTTGCTAAAAGATGGTATATGTATTAAAAAATAAGTATTACATGAAACAATACTAAAGGTTTAGATATAGAAGTTTGGTGTATGGCTGAGTGACAGAATAGGCAAATAGATACTGAGAAATGAAGTATGCCATTACAAATTCTAAAGCCTCAAGGCAGAATATTAAAATACAGAATACTTGCTAAAGTATGTACATACTTAGGAAAACCTTTATAAAAAGAAAATTTCACAACTATTTAAAGGTCTTATTACTGAGTAAAGATGCATATAGAGGTAATGATGGAACAGAAGGGTAAAAATTGCCTCAGACAATACATTTCTAGTGTAGAACGAAAATGGAGTTATTTAGGAGTGGTCTCAACTACCAGCTAATGCCAGCACTAGACAAACAATTCAACAGGTCCAATACAGTTTTGGGTGATGAAGCCTGAATGGTAGACAAGCCTGATGAGATTTTTCTGTCAGCCAATTGCTTATAACATTATAAATAACAAGCAGATGGGGCAATGACCACGATTTCCACTTTTACTACCCTGAGAAAAGCTGTWCTGTCGGAAGCTCTGAGACCTAAGAAGCTCTGAGATTCTGCACAGCTTGGAACAAAACCAGAGTCCTAACCACTTGTGGTCACCGAAGTTCTCATGGCACTTTTTGTGTGAGTAGGAGTGTTGGCACTAGTGTCCTGGACAGTGTCCAGAGAGGGTCAGCACATTCTGGTAACCTGAATAGGCTCACTGCAGTTTCAGTTCTGTACAATATTCTCATGGGTCAGAAACCTTTAGCTTGTGCTGTGTGCAGCTAAATTACTGCAAAGGTCTGCCTTCAGGGTCAGTAAGGAAAAGAATGATGCAATTTACATCTTTTAGATGTGTATCAGTGAGATACACATCAATGACATCTATAGCAAGAATACAATATGGTTGTGGGGAACCTGAGAACTATATWGTGTCCATGATTTATGCTATCTGTATATCTCTTGGGATTCTTATTTACATTAAGAAGAAATGAGGGCACCTCTAGAATGATATTCTGATGATAGTGTTGTAATTTGCTTTATGAGGATGGGAAAGTTGCAATGGAAAGTTGGACTGGTGTCTCAGTCTCATTCATGTTAATGTCAAAGAGCCCTGTGATTTTAATACTTTAGGATATTGCTTTTAATTGGTTCTGGTTACACAATCTTCTGTTAATGTCCTTCCTCCTGCAGTTTCTCTGACGGAATACTATCTAATGAGAAAATGCTTTGTCCATTTTATAAAGGACTGAGTGCTAGCCACAAATACYGTTCCCATACAAATCACCCTGCAGAGGTGGCTTAAATCATAAACACCAGAGCCAAGGGGCCCAGCTGCTGCAGTCATGTGATTATAATGGAATTCAACCTTCAGTCTTTCATTTGGGTAAAAAGGAAAAAAAATAATATTGCAACTACTGCGTAACTGAGGAAGCACCATTTAAAAACACAGACAACTCTGAGAGGTACAGACTGTGTCTGGATACAAAACTGGTTCCAGATTCATTGGATAAGTCAGCAAAACAAACTTCTCCATTTGCAYGAATTGCCTTAAAGTATTTTAGATGTACAAAACAGCCTTTCAGAACATAACTCAAGTGCTTTGGTTTGAGTATCCTATATCCAAGGTCCTCACACTCTSTTCTTTCCTGTGGACATAAGAAGTGACCAAAGCTTTGCTCCTCACCGTGCGTGCCTCCTGATGGGGCTTTGCTCAGCTGCACGTTAGGCAGGCTTGTGCTCCCACTTCTCCCAGGCAGGGAACTGGGCTCCTGCAGAGACCTTGGCAGTGAGTGCTGCTCTCTCCAAGGCCCTTGGGGGCCTTGGCCAGGTGACAGCAAGTTTATATCAGCCTCAGCCAAGAGGCTCTTTCTCTTTAGGGATCTGTTACTTTAGAATATTTCCCTTATATTTAACCTTTCCTGCTTCCAAAAGGCCCTCAGGAAACCTTGTCAGCAATTCACTGTGAAAACAGAAGGGAGTAGGAGATAGATGGTCACACCAGTTTGTCACCAGTGAACAGGAGCATTAGCCCCCACCAGAGGGGCTTGCACTGGTTCATGCTTGTTCTGTCACTTAGGGGCTCCGCTACATGAAGGMACTTGGGGTTTTGCCAGAAAAGGAGAAGCAGAGAAGCCAGGGACTGAAGTAATCCCTTTGGGGAGGGCCTGAGGAGTAGGAGCAATCCCTGTCACTCAGGYGGGGCAGGCCTGGATAGGGCCTTTGCCATGGCACCTCTGAGGGAAAAGTTCATGGTGGCCTGGAAGGGACRGAGGCTTTCAGCTGATGTGATTGCAAACGAGGAGCGCAGCCTTTTCTGGGGCTTCTCTAGGACACCAGTTGCCCTGCCTGGCCCTGCCTGAGCAGCCCTAATGAGCAGTTCCCTTTTCCTCCCGTCACAGCAGGTTAAGGCAAGGGCACACTCGTGCCGGAACGGGGGAGTGAATCGAGGAACCTGTTTCTCAGAGGGGAAGTTTATGTGTTTGCCCACATCTAGATRGATATGTTTTTGTGTTTATATCTCTCGGCTGACATTTTTGCTGTAGGGATTAAATAGTTAAGTCCCTGTAAAGAACTTCTAGGATAACTATATTTTTATTTACCTTRTTCTACCTCTACCTTTTCTGCAGATGCTGCCCATAGATTATTTTTAGGTAATGCATTTAGCATGAATAATGATTCCAGTAGCTTTCTTCAGCAAGTTGCAGCCACTGCACTGCCTCCATCAGGGTCCTGGAGACCTCCCTGCTACCTCCTCTGCTCTGCCTCCTCTGTGCTCCTTCATATCAGTCTATTGGCATGTGCACATTTTGCATATATATGTAAAAGGATATTGGTTTAGGATGCTCTTTGATTCCTCACATAGATGTCTTTTCCACTGACGGCTATACATGACACAGATGGTCTTGTGTTGTATCACCTGTAGAGCAACAAATTTATTATTCTGAATGTTTTGTCTAGTGAAGATGATTCTCAAAAACTGTTTCCTGAAAACTGGATATCACATCAAAGATTTATATGTTAGCTTCAAAAAACTTAGCTCACACCTGAATTCCTGGAAACCTGTTTTGAAACTTTGCTTTGCATGGCTTAGAATTTGAAAGTCACTTAGTTTCAAGTCAGGAGTG
This sequence comes from Nothoprocta perdicaria, assembly GCF_003342845.1. Taxonomy (NCBI): domain Eukaryota; kingdom Metazoa; phylum Chordata; class Aves; order Tinamiformes; family Tinamidae; genus Nothoprocta; species Nothoprocta perdicaria. The sequence goes on along the minus strand of NW_020455788.1, from coordinate 1,771,103 downwards.
AGTCTGATTTAAGATTTCTAATTTCCAGATGGAAGTTAGCACAGGAGGGATCTTGCTTTTGAACACGCACATTGGAGAAGAAAGAACGAGTTCAGGCAAGCATTTTTGTAATACAGCAGTACCTGCTGTTAGAGGTCACTATGTCAGTCCTGCATCACCGCAGTGATTTTCCATTGCAATAGTTTTATGTGAGATGGCYGTCTGAAATGAGCTGTGCTGTACTATACCGAAGAGATTCTGTCTACGATCCTTTGCCAGTGATATGCAAACACTTTCCTCTTGCTTGGGGTTTCTGTGGTTTTCTGTATAAACATAGTGAAAGAATGAATGGTCAGTGGCACAGAGCATGACTTTGATATTGATTGGTGTCACTGTTGCTTAACATTTAGGGAACCTGTAAGAAACAGAGGTCAAATCAGTGTGAATGTATTTGAATACCCAGAAATAAGGGAATGGAAAATTTGGGGAAAATACAATCAGATCTTACCAGAACGTGATGTTCTCCAGGCCCTGAACCAGACCTAACTTTCCATGTCTTTAACAAAGCCATGATTTTACCAGCTATTTTAATCATGAGGCAGTGATAGTAGGCAGGCAATGGACATTGAAATCAATGGAAATTCAAGGTACTCTGCGTAGCAAAATGTGCTTTGGTGATTTAGATTGTCCTTTACCTGTACCTTTACATACCACCTAGTAGACTAGGTGCCCAAATACATTCTCATGAATGTTTTCTTTAAAATACATGGAATTGTTGCATTTATATCAATGTAGACTATCTCAGATCATTAAAATAGGTTAGCTGATAACATGTGGAGTATATACATAAGAAATTGAGGCATAGAGAACAGAAATGATAAGCCTGGGTAACCTGGCTAATTCATGACAAAAGTATTCTAGAATCAACTTGCCTTTATTTACAGTCAACTGGGAGCAGTTTTTAAGGGCAGGTAATAGGATATGAGACCCTCCTGTTTCAGCATTGTATTAAAGGATTTTTATTGCTGCATAACTATCCAGTCTGTTTGGAGGACCCCTTGAATTTTCGCCTCTGTTTCATACTCTGTCTCACTGTAGGAACTAACCTCCTTGATATACAATTGGTTTGAAACTGTTATTACAAGTGAAAGTATATATTCCACCTGTTAACCTTCTAGAGTTACTGCATTGAAGTTATTACATGTACTGGCAGTATGTATGTTATATACATCTAGAACAAGTGTTTTGTTCTTGTTTAAAGCTTCAGATGTAGAGCTGTGGCTTCAGATCTATCTCCTCAGATTTTTCATGGTTCCTTTATCTGTTCTTAGTGTTCAAACTTCGTTTTAATCCCCTTTAATCATGCATATTGGTAAAACACTAAGCTTTCTAAGACAAATTGCATATTTCTTAAAAAGCTCGTTATGCTGTTTTACAATCATCTCTGAGACCGGATAAGACTTTTTGTGTGCTTTCCAAAGCTTCCCACCAAAATGGCACAACAGACATTTGCTTCTAGATTTATCTGGAACCCAGAAATGCAGATACAACCCAGAAGAGTTGTATCTGGATGAAATAAGTCCACCAACCATTTCTGAACCTTCAAAATAATTTTCTTCTGGTTCAGCTTGAGAAAAACACAGAACTGTCTGGAGATAAAAGGTTTATTTTTGCAACACTTTTCCATTCGAAACATATCCTGTTCAAATGAAAGATCAGTTTGATTAATTAGAAGATAATTATCCATTTACTAACTAAACAATAGCTTCTTCTGCTGAAATTAAAGTTTTTTTTTTTTTTTTTTTTTTCCCTTTTTGAAGTCTAGGCTTAAAAGATAGCCCTATTCAGAGAAATGACAGAATAATTGCCATTTGTTGATTTCTCATGAATATCAGAAAAATATGCTCTGTTTTAGAGAAAACAAGAATAAGGATGATTCATAAAATGGACAGTATACCACTGAGGGGAACAATCAAGTAGGATATGTAAAAGGTAGGTTCAAGTCTTTGTTCAGACAGAAAAGAGACTGAAGGCAAATCTCTCTCATGCTGTATAAAAGCACTGCATCAAACAGGTACCTATTCTGGCCTTATCCTCTCCTTCATTGGTTTGGTTAAAATTTCCATCTGGTGACTAAAACATTTTTTGAAGTTATTCTGCTTTTAAGAAGAGTTTCTAYGAATAGAGATTTTCAGACATAGCACTTTTTATCTGAGAAGTTCATAACCAACTCTACCTGCTTAAAATTTTACTTTTAGGGAGTTAGATTTTTCCTTCCTTATCATCCTTTGCTTAAAAAGGAAGAGTGGTATTCCTCTGACCAAAACCTAAACACATTTCAACTGGTCAGACTTTAGATTGGCCCTACCTCCTGGGCTATGGGTACTGCATAATGCCCCAATGGGGCACAAGTCACAAGTATTTGTATGAAGCATAGCTCCAGTTACGGAGCTGCTTGAACCCGAGGTGATTATTTTGAAATTCTAAGTTTTTGTACTGACTATGAAAATTGCTTTAGGTCTGGTAAAGAGATCCTGAAAAAACATTAGAATTCATCTGCTTAAATTCCTCTTCAGTATGTACATACATATGCATATGTGTATATGAATATGTGGTATAAATAGGATTTTCTGCCAGTAACTTGCTCATCATCTCTCAAATGCTGGCAGCAGATGCAATGTACACATTGAGGAAAAGGTTGACAAATTAGGTCCCCATGGGAATGCGAGCATGCGGAAAAAAAAACCATGCCCAAGTCTGACTGCAGAGCAGTGATTATAATGCTGTGCACATTACTTCAGGTATGTGCAAGTCAAATACCTAGTGACCTGAAGCAGCCGTGGTTCAGACAGCCCGGTATGGCTTCCTGCCTGCTGTGACCTGGCACAGCCCAGGGCAGCGCGAGATTCCTCACGGAGAGCCTGGCAGCCGCCGCTTCCAGGAACAGCAACCCCAGTGCTGGTGTGGAAAGGAGAGAAAATCCTCCAGCCAGGGTTAGCTTTCTGAAGTCATGGAAGGGAAAGGCCTGCATCTCCAAATTAATAATTTCAAGTAATAGTTGATCTTCCTTCACTTCTGCGGGTAAGTGCAGGATCTCTCTCCTGTTAGTTGTGGCCCAGATCATAGAGATTCTCTAAGTGCCAGGCAAAGCACAACCCTACAGCAAATGCTAGGGAGGTGATACCAGGGTGCCACAGAAGAGAGGTTTTCTTCTGACTGCTAGACTTGCACTCAGATTTGCTCAGCGAGATTTTTTATAAGAGAACAGACATGCATGAGATAAAGAACATTTCGATTTTTTGGAAGAGAAGCCAGTTTAGACTTTACTTTCTTTTCTTTTTCTTTTTTTTTTTTTTTTTCACATGGAAATCATCTTTTTTTTTTTAACAGCAGCAGTAAGCAAATGCCAAGAAAATTCACATTTATTTTTGGTAAAGCTGAACACAATAGCTTGGGTGCTTTTCTGAGCAATTCACATCTTCCTAAAACTAGGTATATGCCCAAATATATCACAAGCAAAGYATTTCCTGTGGTGTTTTGGTGTTCCTGTTTGGCTCCAGATGGAAACAAGCAATGTATAGTCAATTATGGATATGAGAAATAGTAGCAATAGCTACTTGGAATAGCTACTTGGAAAGTGCTCCAAATACTAACAATAATGGGTTACAGTTTAAAAGAGCATGGTTAAATGGCTCCAGTAAAAGCACAAGGAGTTAAAAAGAATGGTAAAGAGAAGCAAAAATCATTTAAAAGAAGATAGCAAAAAGATAGCAATTTAAAAATAAAACTAATTAATAACTTAGGCTTTCTTAAGACTAGAGAAAAGAGAGGCATAAGTGGTACACCTTACATCATCCAATCTCTTTCTGTTCTGTGCACAGGGATATAGACCATCAAAGGAAAATGATTTAGAAAGACAGCTTCTTTTAATTTGTATAGCAAATTCCTCTTGCTGGTTTTGCAACTCTTTCTCCGTTTAGAAATACTCTATTTTTTCACCTTCAAACACAGAGTGGTGCACAGTTTCTTTAGCTAGTGAATAATGACCAATTTGTCACTTAAAAGGAGAAAGGAGGCAGAGGATGATTGGAACTCACTGGCATGATCTACTCTGTAAAATGAATATAAGCCTGTAAGTTCATGCAGAGGAACAAATACTCTCACTGAGTATCTTGGATAACACTTGCTGAATTAGAGGGGTATCTTGAATCACGCATATTCTTGAGCTATATGCATGTCAGTTTATTGTTGCAAACTTGTGAGCAGTGGCTGTTGCACCTTCAAAACACACRGTAATCAGATAATTACTAGGGTAGCTTCATTTATAGTATCAAAATAAATACAAATTTCTGATAATTGCAAGTGGGAACTCTCTAGTAACTTCTGTTGCATAAACACCTAATTAAGACAGTCAGCCTTGGGTGTATGATATGCTAAAGAATATCCAGAGATGCAGTTTATGCCTTGAAATCTCTTGCAGGCTCAGTGGAAAATATAAGTTTGTGTTAAGGTTTTTTAATGGTAATATTATCCTTGCGTCCTAGGAAAATGAAACAACAAATCACATTCACTGAGTACTCGTAAATCAGTAAAACACAAAGTTGAGCTGAACAACATTTACATGACATGAATCACAAACTGTAAAACGCCCAATAAAATTTCACAACATACCTGTGGAACAAGTTTTGCAATGTGCAAATAACACAGATTCCCCATTACCAGGAAGGAAAAAAAATCTCTCAACGTACACAATACAAATTCTACGGTGTACATGAAAAACAAGTTCCACAAAATGCATAGGGGTTTAGAGAATAAATAGAATATCTTAATATTCACCTAAACCTGAAGTGACCCATTGTCTCATTTCAAATCAGTATTTGTTTTTTGAGGTCTTCTGTTGCCTCAGGACATTCATTTATGGAGGTGAAATAATATGAGAGCTGGTCTTTTAAATGAATTGCCATATCTGTGACCTGAAATGGCATCAAGAGGCTACAGTTTGCTTTTTATTAGCCCTATAAATTGCTCCCTAAGGGATCCATGAAAGCTTCTGAAAAGCAGAAATGCAAATAGAAAGAAATATAACCACCTGAAGCATAGATATGAATGCTCTGTGCTGTGTGCCTATGCAACATACACACTTCAGACTTGTGGCTGTAGCAGGCAGGAGAATGAGCTCTGCACCAGGAGCAAAGTCAAATCTCACCATACACCTACCAAATAAATGACACAGTGAGCATTACATATGGGCTTGGGCTTACCCTGCATGATTTTAGGCACCTAAATGAGATGCATCAATTAGGGTCATATTAATTTTTGCTCCTTTAATACTTAGTGAAGACTAAATAGTAAGTCTGCCTGCCTGAACCTGCACCTTGAGTTTTCCCCTTCTCTCCTAACCTGGCAACTGTTAAATACAGATATAGAAATAGAAATATTCACAGTTATATGATACTGGCTGAAAAAAAAAAAAGAAGGAATATTCAGGATGGACATTGCTAATTTCAGTGTATAAGCTGACTGGTGAAGCCCTGAGTTAGAAAGATACATCTCCTTTTTGCTGGTTATTCCATTTCTGTCCAGATTTCTTTGAAGTACCTGACCCTGCAACTGGGAGACATATAAGTGTTCATTCAGTCATAGGAGCCAATGGACACAGATAAGAACTGTAATTATGCAGACCTAGTAACAGCAAAAACGTGCAAAAAAAATGAATTAAAAAAAGAGGGAAACCTGTATGGTTTCTCGCATTTAACTTGAGCAAAGACTATTGGGAAAGAAGAGAGGTAAAAAAAGGAAAGGCTTGAAACTGAACAAGGATATCATAGCCTTAATGGTGTGGAGAAAAGAGAAAAATATTAAGACACATMATTCCCAGGCAATCCCTCAGAGAAAGTATAAAAACAAGAAAGATTTGGCCCCTGTTTAGGTAAAAAGTGCACGGCAGAGAAGTATTTAGTCTATCTAAAGCTATGAGAAGAATAATTTATATTTCTCAATTTTAAGCAGTTACYATGTGTTGAATTACCATACAATGGGGAATGCATGAGCCCATTTGTACGTCAGGCTGTGTCACCTTAGTACTCCAGTAATAGTCTTACCGCTGATGTGCAATTGTCCCTGCTGGTGACAACAATGATAGTGGTTTTTGCCTACTGGAATTCTCCACGAATATTAGAGAGAAAAAATAAAGTAAAAAAATAAATCTTCATTTTCTATACAAATTACAGTTTCTCTTTGGGAAAGGGTGAGAATGCATTAAAGCACGATGGGCTTTGTTCTTCTGTGATTTCTTTGAAGTCTGTTCTGTCTACCTCCACTAGCCAATAGAAAATTGATACATATACATTATCTTTTAGTGCTTTTTAATGGAGGAGTAATTTGAACTAAAAGTGATAGTAACAGGAGTCAGAATCTTGTGTCTTTCAGTACTCCTCTGTGGTCTTAAAGAATACGCTCCTGGCTATATTCCCTTACTCTACTCAACAAAGGAGACTCATAGTTTAAAGTAGGGCACCTACTTAAGTTTTCAGTTGGATTAAAGTCCTTCAGAGGATTTCCTCATCTCTGAAAAAACACTGATTAATTGTTTAAGAATTAGACCTGCAAGTCTTAGTCTTCCAAGAAATTCAGCTCAGAATCCTGGGTTGGGCTGACTGAATCCTTTTACAATGGTCAGACCTAGAATTGTCCGGTTTATTGCCTTGTAAGTGTTGGAGGGTAAAGACAAGAGGACATGAGTGCTGGGCACGTAAAGGGTTTTTTAGGAACTGAAAGCAGCTGTAGAAAAGAAACACCACTGAAAAAGACAAAAGCCAGGTTATCCATGAAGCTCTGACTGTATTGCTGATAGTGATACTGCTTTCCAAAGGTGCTGTGCCATGGTAGGTAAATCACAGTGATGATATTCTGCGTGTGTCCATTTTTCTCCGTAAGACGATGCTTATTAAATGTGATGACATTTCTGTAACTTGAGACTTGAAAACCTAAGGCTTGGAAACTATCAAATATTCCCATAGTCTTTGGGAACAGGGAATCAAACATTTCCCTATGTCTTTGATGCGTCTGTTACTCTCACACATTGCACAAAATCTAAACTTACCTTCCTGTCAGCTTCCACCTATRCTGGATAATCTTAACCACTGCTAGTCCTTCGAATTTCAGAATTTGCCAAAGGGTTTACTACAAATGATGTTTCATACAAATCTCACCTTGCTTTGTTCTGACTAAGCCCTCCTGAAATGCTCTGTTCCTCAGAGCATTCCTTCTGCTCTGGTCACATGCTGCTGTGTTTGATCTGCACTTACTGAACTGTATAATACTCACTCATGCCTCTGAACTGAATTTTTAAGGGAGGGTTTCAGCTCAATTTTGTATTTTTCCTCATTTGTGAATAAATTATGGTCCTCTATAGATGACAGAAAAGCTCGTAAGAATCTTGAGTAGCAGAGGAGATCATCCAAAGAAAAAGGTGAATAATATAGCACTTCAAGTGTTGATATAAACTGAATTCATGGTATGAAGCAAGTCAGTAAATCTTCTTGCAGTGTATTTGAAGCACCTTTGTTTGCTACTGTGAGTAAGCATACTTGCTGAGACAGGTAAGACCTGGGATAACATAGGATTTTTCTAAGAATTGAAGGTTTGGCCGATATGCAGAAGGAGCACTTCTAACCTACTATCCTCTTTCACCCTTACCACCAATTTTCCCTCCCCCGCCGGTAAAATGTCTCTAGCATTGTGTTAATGGAAATATTAGAGCAAAGATTACAGAGCTCCAGCTTTTCAGCCAGAAAGAAATTCTGCCAACATTTTTTACCTGGAAAAAATGCTTTTGAAAAAGAAAAGGAATAATCTTTGTTTTAATCTAGAATTGCACAAATTAACTGGCTACTCTGAAGCATAGTTATTTGGCATAACATGCTGCTCTGGGAGCTGTTTCCAGGTACAGCATGGAGCAAATCAAGCCTTTTCTTGTTTCTGGGAGTTCCCTGTCCTTGCCATGGAATTGCATTTAGCAGTTAAAATGCTGCGGTCAGTGGCATAATTGGGTCCAGTCCCGGAAACGATGGGAATTAAGCCAAAGACTCTAAGGCAGAGAGAAAGGACTCTGTAAACAGTTGTAATTGGGTCTGACTTTGAAAAAATCATTAATGGTGCTGTATCTACTAAATTGTTAAAGGTACCCTCATGGCCTAAAACATCTTTCCAATGTCTGCATTGTATGCCTATTGCTAACCATGGGGTAGATCTACCCCTAAGTGGACTACAGAGACCCCTTTCACTTCCATACTGAAGATAAAGGTTAGACCCCTGCTTTTTTTTGCATATGTTTTTATCTCCTGGCCCTAACAAGAGAGACAAATACACTACTAGGAGGCAGAAGTGCTAAAGATCTCTGCTACACGGTGGGGCAGCCCCCCATACGTAAGCAGAGAAACACTGCAGTGCTGAACAGTCCCTCCCAAGTCTTGCCAGCACTATTGCAGTTGTGTCTGACCCTGCTGATAACCTGGTTCTCTGAACACCCCTTGTCCCAACTGAGTTTTCGGTGAATACCTGAACTGTTTGCCGCAGGACCTGGAACGCAGAGATAGCAGCAGAGAGAGGCAAGATATCAGCAGGAAATCAGTCAAGTCGGATATCACTGCTCTGTGTTATGAAAACACTAAGTGGGAGACAGGAACAACAGCTGGATGGGTGGGAAAGCAGCTAACAGTTGGAAACAGAATCGAAGCTTTGGTGTCTTTCTTGGTAAGATAGGAAAAAAACATTTTGTGCATATCCATATGCCTTAAAGAAATTCTTGGTGTATGAGTAAACAGGATGAGCAAGGCTCATAGCTTTTCTCAGGAAGAACTCTTTGTTCAAGGCAGTGAAAAGTGGTGCTTTAGAGCAAGGGTTCTGCTACCTTCAGTCTACAGCTGAGTGTGTGCAGCTTTAGGCAGGCTGGCCACCCTGTATGTTTTACCAGTTCTGAAATAAGGAGCATTATGGACAGGGAATTTTTGCTGCCTTTTCATCTTGTTGGTCCCGTGGCTGGCAGCCATAACAACATGGAATGACTTTGCTGAAATGTCTTTTTACACCTGTGCAAAATGACTGTCAGATAAAGTTCGCAGTGCGAGAAGGTGACAGTAAAAAAGGRGTCTGGAGATTGACTTGTGTGCTTGAAAGCTTGCCTACTATTTGGCATGATAAAATATATTGACTTTGTCTGCAGACTTTGTCCTGGGGTCCTGGATGGGAACAAAATAAGAGTCATGATGTAAAAGCTAGTATAACACAGAGTTTTCTTCAAGTGAAGAATATTACCATACCTGACATGCAAAACCAGAGTATAAACCTGTCTGTACTTACTTRAAACTGTTACTGAAGGCATTCCAGAAATGGGCTCTGCTGGTGCAGTTTAACAGAAATCTTGTCTTATGTTTGGTGTGTGATGCATATAAGGATCTGGAAAGAGTTAGCTGGATTTTCTCCCYGTGGGTGTGTGCCTAGACAGGCAGCTGTATTTTTCAAAAGCCGAGGTTATTACTCACTTTTCACACAATCTGTACTCATTAAAACTGACAGTGTTTTCTATCTAGTGAAGAGAGGCAAAAATCTGTGGAGCTGGGGAATTAATGAAATCATGTAATACTTTTAAACAGTTCCATTTGTACTAAGAAGGAGGAAAAAACAACAGGGTACAAAAGATGCAACCTGAGAATTGTTTTCTATAAAACTTCAACTAAGTTCTCCTCTTGAAGTTCAGGGAGAAATGCGTCTAGGATTTAATTAAACTTTTTGGCCATGTCTTTGTGGCATCGAATGCTTCCTAGGGCTTGGGAATCCTGATGGTATTGGTGAGGTAGAAAAGCACAATTGTTTTCATTTTATTTTAAGGAGAGAAAAAAAAAATATGTGAATTGCCAAAGGGCAGACAAATATCTATTTGAGGGCCAGAAATCAAGTACAAGTTTTCAGTGTACCAGTCTAGCTTCTGAACCAGCATATTTTTTTCATTCGTATTTATATATCTATGCACTGCACTAATAGGTGGACAGGTCATGTAAGGATTTTATAGTATATGTTTGCTCAAAGCATGGGTGATTTACGTAATTACTGTGGCATTATTGGAGCATTCCTTGGGCAAACACACACCAAACTCACTTCCTTGAAGACCATTTCAGTGCTCTACTATGCAAGGAGAAGTAGCTCCAGCATCTGCCATCATCTGGGCCCTGATTTAGGGTCAAGGAGATATTTCCAATGGTTACATTTCTCAGCAAAGAACATGCTGAAGCCTCAGGCTGTGTGAACTGAATAAGTGCTCAGTGCACACACTTCTGTAAGAAGCTTGCTTGCCTGCTAAGCAATTCCCAGCAATGTCTTTGGCTGCTAGCTATTGTTATTTGTTTGTACTGCAGCAGTGCCTAGAGGCTCCAGTCATGGATCAGGGCCTCGTTGTGCCTATTGTGGAGACATGTAACAAAAAGGTCTTTGTCATAATCTTAAGGCAAATCTGAGGTGGGTTGGGGAACTTTCCCAAAGCCAAAGACTCAAGGCCAGCTTCTAAGTTTACTGTTCTCCGAGCTTTGAATTTATCCATAGTTTTCTCATCTATGTTGTTTATTCAACAGAGATAATAAGTGAACACTGAAAACATAGTGAAAAAAAAATAGAAAACTGGTTTTGTTACTCATATTTATCACTTGACTTTTTAAGTGAAGAGCCAGTGAGTGATTGACAGAGGGATCTTGGCGACTCTTTTGCTAATGGAGTTGCCCATCTCGGGTTTGCTCATCTGTTTAGTTGTAGCAGCCAATGCATATTCTGAGGCAGGAAGGAAACATCCTGAACAATCTTTTTCCTATGTCAGAGGTGTTCCCCATCTCATTTGCCTCATACAGACCTACACTATAGCTGGGGGTATCTGCATGACAACAGGATTTTTTGCTCCTGGCTCATTCATCATCTCCTGGCACTTGAAGTCACATTCCTTTCTATATCACATCACATGTAGTTGCTGTGGATACAGTTGTGATGCCACAAACAGAGGATTAGGGCTCACTGTAGCCCTTCCTCTCCTGGAACAAAAGGTTCTGTTCCTGAGCGTGAGCTCTATCCTGGAGCAGGCAAGGGGAGCATCCCCCACGCCGCCCATGTAGCTGCCATGTGCGTGTCTCCTCACAAGGCCTACAGTAAGGATGCAAACTTGTGTTGAAACCCGGGAAGGGTCAGTACTTACAGGGACATGCTACATCCTCCCACCTCTGCTCCGTTCTGCTGTTTACTAAGAGATACTCTTGTGTTATTTCAACACTTGGGCTTTTTTTTCCCCCTCTTTTCTGGAAGCCCTCTATGCTGCTACTCCCAAACTAAAAATGAAAATAATTTTCTCCAGATTTTGGAGATAGCTGTATCTGGGGCACAGAATAATCAAACTCGAAATTACAGAAAACAGGTCTGAAAAGTCCCTTGTGGGGGACTCGTTATTCGCTAGAAAGCATTGTGTAATGCAAGGGAAATGAAGCTCTGAGAGTGGAGTTTACATATTTTTGACCCTCAAAGTCACCTCTGTAGGAAGCGATCCTATTTCAATATCCGCTTTCAGCTAATAAAAGTGAAAAATACTCTTTTTATTTCTGGCAAAATAATAATAACACTAAGAATCCTGTAAATTCTCGGTTCAGCATTTGACATTGATAAATCTTAGATATTCTCATGTATGTGTTGATTAATTTAGTGCCTTTATGCCTCATGTTTGGATTAATTTTGTTGGAATATTTTTAAAATACAAATGGAACTAATAGAAGATCTGGGTTATTACACTAGTAGAAGTTTTGGGTTATTACGCTGGAGTCAGGCATATTTTATCATCTTTCTCTGCAATGGATTAAAAATGAGAGAGGACAAACAATTATCAATTGAAATCAAGGCTTTTTTTGTTTTCCTTTTTGTTGTCTGAAAGACATTCCAGACTTCCAGAGAAGCCACAATAAAGCTTTTATTTTCTATTTATATGCTCATGCATTATTTTCATTCATGTATCCATAATCAGAATAAACGTTCTGCAAATTCACATGGAAGTATAATAACTTTGTTCTTCTTTTGGGATTGTGACTCATAATTAAAGACATGCAGCTGAAAGATAGAAATGCGGAATTGAAACTACACTGCTGCAGGGAGGGGAGAAAAGATGGAGATAAAGCTTAACAAATGCTAAGGTCAGTCTACCTGATAGGAATGGTGCCTCCAGAAAGTTAGGTTAATGTTCCAGGGCATCCACAGACGCTCTGTACCAATTTTATAACTTACAGACAGTGGGGTTTTTTTGCCTTTATTTCAAAATGGGGCTAACTATGAACTTGTCTTATGTCAAGAGAGTTTTGTGAGGAACAATATCTGTGAATGTAAAAAAAAAAAAATCCTGTAATGTGATAATACTCAGGTGAGTATCAAGAGGGAGAACAAACTTAAGCAGCACCAAAATGAATGTTGATATTCTGGGTAGAAAATGCCATAGTGTAGAGGTATTGAAGACAGCCAAAATTCAGCTCTTTGCTGTTTACATAATGAGCTAACTCACAGTTAGTATTTGTTGTGAATTGCACAGTGAAAGAATTTCATTTAAAAATGCCTTTTTGTCGAGTCCTGAATGTCTTGTCCAAAATGTCTCAGATTTAACAAACTCGCAGAGAATTTGAACCTGACCTGGATTCTGAACCTGGCCAGATGTACTGCTGCCAGGCAGCGTCTGGCTCCAGCCGCCCGCAGATTCCAGCGTCTGCAGCTCGTGGTCAGCAAGCCCTGGGAGCCTGTCCAGGGCTGGGCCTGGGCTCCGGCCTTGCTGCCTGCCCCAAACTGCTGCCCTGCGGCAAGGGGTCCCGCTTGCTGCAGATCCTGGCCTTGCAGCACCCCGTGGGCTGCAAAAGCCCTCCCAGCTCTGCACGCAACTCAAGCTGCAGGCAAAGTCTCTCCTGTCTCATAGTGGCATCCCTCATCGGGGAGGCAGCCTCAGGATAGGAAAAAAAGACCTTCAGATTTGGTATTTCATAACTCTCTGCAAGCTCTCTTGCCCTTAATGCAAAGAACGACCCTTCTGAGAACAAATGAATCCTCTGCAACCAAAAATGTGGTATTTGTTACAAGCGGGTGGTGCTGTTTGATATGTCAGAGATTATCGTCGTTTTTAAGGTATAAACAAGAAGCAGGGTCAGATAAAAAACAAATCTGCTCTACCTGAAACCAAACAACTGTATCAAGTGCATATACCAGCATTTAAATAGTTTAGAAACAATTTTACAGACACCCTAGTTTAAAAACAGTCTTTACCCAAGCAGTTCTAAGCAATTTGAAATCATCACACTTTGGGTCATAGCAAAGCATATTTTATTACTTTGTTTTTAATTACTTTAATAGGCAATTTCCCTCGGTTCTTTGAAATCTTTCTATTCAGCTCTAACGTCTCATTTTTTTTCATGCAGTAATTTTCCATGTCAAGTTTCAATTTTATTGGAAAGGAAAATTTCTGTAACTTGGCTCACTCAGTTGCTGTTGCATGCGGCAGTGCAAAGGAAAAACAGGTGCTTTTACAAGATGGATTTATTCTTGAAAACACAGTACTGCCACTTATATATAAAATGATATTCTGTTGTAGGGTATTAGGAAATTAAAGTTTTAACCAAGCTGTAGGTGGTTTCTTAAGATAACTTGTAGCACTTGTGGCCTGTGTAGCTTTCTTGAAGCGGAAGATCTGTATGTAGTATAATAAATGCACTTTCAAAGACAAAATATATTTGATCTGAAATTGAAAGTTAGGTAATTTTTTTGATGTTTACCTTTCCTTATTCTTAAAAGTGCCTTGTGCTACAGAGAACTTTCATTAAAATTGAACATAATTGGTCTGCAAGTCCTAGATATCAGCAACACCAAATATAGCCAGAGAACCTTGGAACTTCTGACTCTAGTAGGATTCCCGTGACTTCCAGCTTCCATACTGTGGTGTGTCCCTGAAGGTTTCTAGGCTCTTAGACTCCACAGCAACCAGTCCATTTAGATTATCCTGGTCCAGGTGATGACAGTGCTCAGAATATGCATATCACTCAGCAGCTACAAGCTCCAAGTAGATGATTTGATACCAGTCTGGAAAACGTTTTGCTCAGATTGTTCTGAATTTTTAACTTGTGAGAAACCTAATACTAGTTTTGTTGTGTTTCGGAAAAACACATGCAAAAAAAGAAATTCATTAATCCTTCACTCTAGGTAGATTTTTGTAGGTTTTGACCTYCTTGAGTAGTTATGTTTACATTAATGAATGTTCAGAGCTAAAGAGAAAGCTATTGAAAATGAACTCATTGACTTCCTTAGTCCTTACAGTCCTCACTTGCAAACTTGAAACAATTACATTTATCTGACAAACTTAAAATCACTACTATGAGTAAGGAGATTTGAGGTCCAAGGGTGTAAACATTTTGAAAAGTAAAATTAATGAGACTGTAAGTAAAAGAGGAAAAAAAAACCCTACTTATCATGACAGCATTTTAAACACACCTTGAAACATCTGCACAGATGAAATTAATTTCCTGGTTCAGTGAACTGAACCTTTACTCCACCTGTGATTGTTGCAGTGCAATGTGTTGTCTTTAAATAGGAAGAAAATGCTGAAAGACATAAAACAAATTGCTCTTTAGGAAGGGAGCAAAGGAATATTCTTGTCCACTAATGATTGTTCTCCAATCTTGTCCACTAATGATTGCTTTTTGTTGCAATGCACCCTTTAAAAATAACTATATGCCTTAAGTAGCTAGCTGCCGTTCTGTATTTTGTTTCAGCTGGCACTCTGAGAGGGGACAAGACCTGGCCCTTGGGCTCTCAGCTCTCATCCCATAGCAGTGTTGGCTTCCCAGGACAGCTGGGACAGCCTCCGAGTGCCCAGGTAGTGCATGCATCCAGCAGCAGGCACGCTGAATCGCACACTTGCAGTCCTAAGAGGACAAGGGCTTCCATAAACAAATATGTCTTAAGAGTTCTTATTTCCTAGGCTCCTGCACAGTTTGAGAGACAAACGTGAGCAGAGTCTTGCTCGCTTCTCTCAAGTAGGAGCTCCATGTTCTGGCCTTGCTTTTCACAGCAAGAGAAATCTGGGTATTTCCTAGAAATCTGAAGATTTTTGGCTACCAATTTAAGCCTAATGCAAAGTCAGAAACACTAGAGATTTTCCCATCCTGAGAAAAACCACAGGCTTCTCCAGTTACATATATCATTGGAATTCACAGTTAGAAGTTACAATAAAATAACATTTCCTGAAGACCTATTCCCAAAGACCAGTTTAAACTTTCAGTCATTATTTGGAGAGGATGAGGCTTAACCAGTGCTATTTCTGTGAACTATACATTTCCGTAAGTGAAAGAAACATTATGCCCAACTTGGACACACTCTTGAAGTGCAGAATGAGGGATTCGGAATAACAAAGACATTTCTCAAATGGCTTTTTCATCTTCTCCATCATTCAGTCCTGAAGAGTTCAAGATGCAGTGTCATCTGTCAGACTAAACACTGAAAGGAAAGCATTATTCAATTCTTGAAATATTTCAGTGCCCACACGTCTTCAGTTCTCATGACTTTTTTTTGTTTTTTTTTTTTTTTTGTTCAACCATTTGTGTCAATGATATTATCTATTCACAGAAGTATGAGGCAATACTATAGAATGTTAAGTTCTATAATGTCTTTCATTCCAGGTCCTGCCCCGGACAAACACTTTACCAAGTTAAATAACATAGCTAGAGAATTAAAATATTGCAGAGCGAGAAAGAGGCAATGGGGAAAAAACAGTGTTTTCATTTGGAAGTAGAAAAGTGATGGCATTTTCTGGAAGCTGGATTACAGAGAGGCTATTCTGGGATGTAAGAGCGGAAGTCCTTGAAATCTTAGTTTCTGCATTTTGGGGGGTTTTATTAAGTGCACGTTGCTCAAGTAGAATTTGGAAGAGGGACTTTCCAGAGCAAGAAAATGAGGTTTAAATTCATTGTGGTTCTCAGACCCAGCCTGCTTTTGTACGTTTGTTTTCTCTTGAATCAAAACTTGAAGGGATACAGTTTTCTAGACCACCATAACTTGATTTATCTCATTAGTTTTACAGTCTGATGCTGTTGTTTTATGAACTGCAGTTCTGGTAGATCAGGAAAATAAAAATATTAGGAATTTGTGAGTTGAAATTTTATTAAGACAGCTTGTAATATTTTTGGTGCTGTCTCAAGGTCTCAAGTGTGATTTTACACTCTAATCTGAGTTTAGCTTCCAGCACAAATACAAACTTTAGTTCAGGTCTGAAGTCTATCTTTAATCTTGGTCTGATAGTGCTTTTCTCTCTCTTCTATTCCATTCCTATACAAAATAATGAGCCAATATTCTGTTATTCCATCACAGATGTGATGGAAGTGTATATGAAACACTAAAGCATAATGCACAAAAGTATGCAGCATAATTATATCAATGTGAAATCATTGACGAATAGGTAATAAAAACAGTCACTAAGGTAATTCTTAAAAGTGCACTGTGCAACCATGCTAGTGCAACCATGCTACCATACATTTCACTAGTAAGTAACATAATTTTGTCGCTTTTCACTGAAAGTTTTACGTAATCAAAGTACTAGTCTCTTACCTTGATCAGATAAATATCCAGTGATGTTTGAAGATAGTTTTATCATCCTCATGAGCAGCAGCAACTGCACAGTTTCTGTTTGACAATTGATGATCGTTAAAAAAGTACGTCTTTTATAATGCAAAATAGTATATGTTTAACTTTGATACTAACATGAAATTGCACTAGGAAATATTCTGAAACTTTGACGTCTAATGAAAGAAAATACGTATTTTTTTTAATCATATAGATATTAGTGAAGCAGTGTTGATGAGGACGGGATGGAAACTCTCCCGCCTTTCTATTTTTGAATGTATTTTCAGTTTTATTTTATTAAGTTAGAACTGTGAGTGTGGAATATAAAAATTATATGTAAAATAGAAGAGATCCATTTGCAAGAAACAGAATATACTTTAACCTATCTTTTTTTAAATGAAGAGAAGATGTAGATGCAATATATTTGTTTACATATGAACATGAATTAAATCTTCATATATTTCCAGTATTTGGGCATTACTTAACACTGATTTTCTGAAATTTAGGTTAGCAAATACAGAATGACAATGCTTGCAATGAATATTTAAAAGTTTTTTAGTTTTTCTTGGATGTTTGGAGTTCTCCAATGCCACCACCAAGTATTTTTGAATTAACTGTCTTGCTTTTGGATTTCAGTCAAAACAGAATTGCTAAAACTGCAGAAAAGTAATGACAGCAGCAGCTGGCATGAGTCTCAATGATAGTTTTAAGGAAACTTGGTGTGGGAATGCCAGCTGGTCAGCAGATTGCATGACCTCACTTGAGCTGACTGCTAGAGAAAAATGCAACAGGAGGGTAAAACAAGCAAGCATTCCCTGCAGCTTTATCCTATTGTATTTGCCACAAGTACCATCAATGAAAGCCTTTCTGCATTCTTTGCTCATCCTTGCAAATACTCTTCAGAGAAAGGTTAGGCAGCTATAGAACTAAGCTTGATACTGTTCCTGAAATAGATAGTGAAATACCAGCAGACAGGAATCCGACATATGAGATAGCCTGATAAAACTTATATATATATATATATACACATATATTAGGCGGAAAAAAAAAAAAAAGGTAGGGAAACTACCATGGTAACTAATGACTCAAACTTGGCCCAGCTGGACAGCTGAGCTCCGTAGGTGAATTAGAAATTTCCTAAGATATAAAAAGAAAAGCTATTCCTCTGTATTTTGACACAAGCTGTAAATATCCCAAGAAAGTGGAAATAACTGACAGTATCCTGAATGTATAACCTCATTTATTTTCCTCTTCATATTCTCAAAAAATCAAAATCTGACACAGCTGCGACCATTCTCAAAATGTGAGCAAAATATTCTGGCCTGTATTCCGCAAGCAGAAAAATACAAATGGGGCTGTACAGTCTCCTATATAACATGCTGTATGGATACATAATGACAACATTCTTTAGCTAAAAAAAAAAAAAAAAAAAAGTGATAGAGAGGAAGGAAATATCCTTAGCTTAAATCTTGTTTATCTGGCTCCTATGAATCCATGTCCTGCTGATAGTTCACTCTACAGACATATATGTGTACAGTCAATGATCCCTTTGCATTAAACATCCAAACAATGTCTTTGAAGGGCTAGATTATTTTCACTGCTTACCATATGCCTACTTAATTTTTGCAAACTCTTCATTCCTGAGAGATTTTTCCTCTACAGAAAGTGTCATTTTATTTAGTGATATATCAATGGCAGTATTTGATAAATTGGAAAGATGGCTAACTTAATACCTACCCTCTAACAATGGCCAGATGTGCCTGCAAAAAGGATTTCAGAATAGGGGCGAGCATATTTTGATATTACTACTGAAGTATTTTTCAGCCTACAAAATTCCATGTTTCAAAGACATCCTAAAGCAGAGGATAATATTTCTCCATTACAAATGAAGTACCCATTACGTAGGACGTGGAACTTGTCTAATAGAAAATAAAGACATCCAAATAAGCATATGTATGCAGGCATAATTGGTTGTTGTCAGAATTTCAACATTTATGTGGATACTTTCCATTCCAGTGCCAAACTTCACTGTTGGTCTACTCAAACCATGGTAGTATACTACACCTCAGGTCAGATGTCCTTAAAATTTTGACTAATTGTCAACTGAATATACCATTGCCAGTGTCACACATCCAGTCTGCATGCATCAGTCCTCAAAAAGTACAATCAGTTGAAAAAAAAGAGTGAATTAATTATTTAAAAAAAAAAAGAAGAATGGGAGGGGTATTTTCTTTGTCTTCTGATTTTAAGACCTTAGACTTAAAATATGCCCATATGACTTGGACATATTTTTGACTTTTTTTCCAGTAGCTTTAAAATAAAAATTGGTTTCTAGCTCTCAAGGTATCATGTAGCCACTTTTTCAAGTAACTTCGATTTTAAGCAAAGTGCCAAGTATCACTAGCATTGACACCAAGTTGTTTTTTGAGGCAAAAACTTTTGTTTAGCGTTCACAGCCACTAATACATTCCTTCTTCATGATGTTTGAGAAGTTCCAGACAGAAGAGGAAGTGCTGGAGCTCTCAGAGAAAGAAGCTTCTTGCCCCAGGATGAAGTCCTGGCTGAGAGTCAGTATGAACTCCTCTACCAGCAAAAGGAGAGACAGCCCTTGGGTGAGACTGACTTCTGGCATCTGCAAACGTACAGCAGCTAAAGACATGAGCTAAGATGCAGGGCAATAGACTCTGAGCTTTTGTGTGCATTCTTCTCATAATAATACAATCAGACAACGAATGAAGGTAATTGAAGACAATGAGGCTGCCATGGCTGACTTTGCAGAAAGTATGATGTAAGAGAGGTTAAGAAGTAAAGGAACATAACATTTTTACTTATTGAAATGACATTTTCCAGATGAGGCATTATTAATCAATGAAAACAGGTGACAGTGATTTCTGAGGAGGCATCATGGGTCTCTGGGACATCTAACTGTAGCTCAGTCAGAGTGGGAGGAGAGCTCCTGGGCCATTCAGCAATTTTCTTTCACTGTTTTAAAAGATTGTTTTTGAAAAGGCTGCCATGGTGAACTTTGTCTCGTGGTCGATAGTAACACAGATAAGAATTAACAGAAATGGCATGCTGAAATAAGTTGGATTAAAGTCAAGTCTCCTAGCATAGCTCATTGGCACACCAAATGGATTGAGATGTGAGCTGTGTATCTCCTGTTTCCTGGGATTTTTCTAACACAGAATATTCAGGGAGAAATTGGAAAAGGAGTATTGGTGGTTTCATTGTCCTTCCTCTGATGCATTATCTAGAAAACTTACATATCATTTTAAAAAGGTATCAAATGCAGACGGTTGCCGCCACTTTTGTAATAAAATTTTTGGTTGTAACCAATGCCTTATGCAGAATTTTGTTTCTTTCAGTTAAATTTCTTTTAGGAAGATCTTTTAGGTCCAGAATGGAGTTTCTAATGTAGACAAAAGAAAGACTGCAGAGCAGAGAATAGTCCAGTCTTCAGAGCAATCTGCCTAATTCTAATGAGAAAGGTAAACTTTGATCTATCACATCACATCACAGCAACCTTTTGTGTTCTCTCTTTTCCTCCATTTCTTTTTATTCCCTAAAAGGCCTTATTCCTATTGTATCAAAGCAGCTATTAAAACCTGGAGACTTCCATAAAACAAGAATCTTTTTCTCCATTCTGTCTCAGTTACATCCAAACATCAGAAGTTCCTTTTATTTTATTATAGAATTAGGTAATATTTAAGTCTATTTTGGCACAAAATAAATGCACATAAAAAATAAATAGGATTTTTTTTCAGGTATTTTAGGACAGTAGAATTTACCCATAAATTCTGAGATTCACTGCTACACATTGCACCAGGCATGACAAAAGAGGGTTAAGTGTGTATCTGTGCATGCAATGAGAGAAGGGAATTCATGGAGAGCATTTTTCTTATTTTTATTTCTTGTCATCTATCTCAAAAGAAAAAAAAAAAAAAAAAAAAAGCTACTCTTTGTGCTAGTGCCAATGCTGAAAATGGAATAGTCAGGGTTTTGCTTTGATAAGAATAAAATCTGGACTTATACAATGAATTTGTGGAAGGAATTGATCATCTCTCTTAAGAACCTGAAATTACTATAGACAAGAGAAAGCCAGCAAAACTATAAGCAAAATTTGTGTCTACTTATAACATAAATTTTGGCACAAAGGGATATGACTGAGCAAATGCAAGAATGGGAAATAATTGGACTTTTTGTCAGCTATTTTTCAGTTTTTTTTTTCAAGAGACTGCAAAGTAAATTCAGTTAAAGAGACTCTCCAGACATGGCCTTAAAATTACCTCTGAGGAAACAAAGAGTGGTGAACAAGGTGTCTTGCAGGAGGATGAAGGTTGCAGTCAAAGTAGGCTAGGCTATAGGCCAGTCATGAAGACCTTTATCAAGTAGGTTTGAGTGAGAAAAACTGGGAGCTGGCAGTGGATGGCGAGGAATCACAGCAAAATCTGGAGCAATATTATCATGCATACATTGTTCTAGTGCTAAATGACTGTGCAAGGCACAAAGGCACATGATGTGCCATTTATTGACATTTCAGACTAGAATGTCTCCTGAGTTTATTTTGTGTTGTCCTTATATCTGGCAATATTCTCTCTTGCCAAGTAAGTGTCATCTTTTAAGCGCTGCTGCTGCCTTCTCCATGTCCACTGTTGGTGATAGGCTGAAAGGGCTGATGCAGTCAAGCAAAAATATTTCATGTGTTATTCTTCTGTTTTCCAGCTTTAAGGTTGCTCCTCAGTCATACCGTAAAAGGAGAGAAAGCAATATAAAAGTATGTAAACAGCCTGTGCATGGATTGCCAGCTAATGGAATTCCCTCCTAAGTTAATGAGAGGACAGAAAGTCACATGAGACCAGCTGTGGTTGGTAAATGGGATTTTGCATGTATATCCAGGTTTGCAAATGTATTAAGATACCTCAGGATGCACAGATTTGGCCTACTTGTTTGCATTCACTATTTAGGATTCTTTTTCTTATAAGGAAAGACTGATTACTGTCTGAAAATTTTGATTTTAGAATGAAAATGTCAACAACTTGTTGGATGAGTAAGCATGCCTTTAAAAAGCAGATTTTAGAGCGGGGTTGTGTGTGAAAGGATATTAGTACCTTTTACGAAAATCATGACTCAAAAAAAATTGCAAATGTTTTCCAGTTTCCTATGGCTAAAATGTAAAATAATTCAGCTTCCTCCTACAAATAGGTATGGTCCCTTTCATAATATACTGTATAAAGTAACCTTGATTTTGGTCAAATGAAAAAAGAAAAGTTGTGCCTGCAGTGCAATGTGCATCGTATAATACAGAAATAGGAGAGCTGCAAACAGAGCCTTTTTCTGTACAGAGATATTCACTTGGGCCCAGTTCTTGCAAACACGATTCTGCATGTGTTTAACTTTTGACACATGAATAATTCAGCTGAAGTCAAAGTCACATGTGATTCCACAAACCCTTCCTGAGAAAGCAGTCATTACTGTTGGGAATATTCCATGGAGCTACGTACATAACGGCTAGCTATATCGAGAACAAATGTAGACAGTGTTGCCAGGGAACCCCAGGAGTTTTGAGAGCACAGTACAGTCAGAACAGACTGAAAGGGTCTGTCCTGCACTGCTTGCTCCACAGAACTACACAGTGTGGATTATAATCAGCCCCTTGACAGCTCCGTGCTTATTCTGCCTGCGTGTCACTGCAAATCATTCTTCTGTGCTGTGCACATAGCTGCAGTAACACCACTGAAGTCATTTTACCTGAGCAAAGATGACAACCTCTCCTGACTAATGACCTCTCTGGCAAAGCGTTAATGTCTTGATGGTGAAAATCATTTCTGAGCACCCAAGGTCCAACATGACCTTATTCATTTTGGTCTCAGATGGTTTTTAAGACCTGCCTACAACATTAAAACTGGACAGTCAGGTCCATCACATTAGAAAGCAATCTTTCTCCTCTCTGTCAGCACACTCACAAAGTCATCCCTGCATGAGGGTCAGAATATTTCTATTCATGTCTTTCTTTCCTGTTGCCTTTGGACTATATCGTTGTTTGTTTGCTTCTTTTCTCACAGCTACTTAAAAATCAAGATTCTTGTCTTTGCCTTGAAGGCATTTCTGGGTTTAACTCTGCAATAGACTGAAACAGCTGTAGCTGGTATTTAGGAAGTGGGCCACAGAGCTCAAAGACTGCAACTGTAACTGTCTCTTCTTTGTATCTTATTTTGTTGGCATGGTGTCATCTTTACTTGCACTATTTTTGCAATTCTCCCACTCCTTTTCCATTTTCTTCTACATCACATAGGACATGTATTCTGAATACACAGAAGAGCACAAAACTTATTCTTTCAAATCTCTCTCGCTTCTTTTTTTCCTGCATAAGAAACTTTAGCCAATGGACACACTAAAGGCAACCGCTTACACCATGTATGTGCATACGAGTAACTGTATTCTGAAATTTTTGAGTGTTGCGTGGCTTGCCTTTTGGGTAGGCTAATGGTTTCCTTTGGGGGAAAATGAGGATTCTTTAGATAATATAGTTCAACTTAAAAATAAAAAATACAGGAGGATGAATTCACATAGCTTTGGTCTCCTGACTCAAAGAATTACAGGTATGCTCTTCTTAATAGTAAAGTTCAAAAAAGAAAACAAAGATGAAAAAGATATGGGTGAGGAAAATATACACCTCTTGCTTTGGCAACTAATGTGAAGGCTGGAGATCAAAGTGTGCACCTGCTCTGCAATCAAGTCTTTAAACTTCAGTTTCTCTGTGCCAATCTTGACATATAATATATATTTCATGGTGTTGGTATATAAAATAACTGATTGGCCATTGTTTATACAGTTAGTGTCTAAATGCTAATGATGAACAGATACAATTTTCTCAAATTTCTGTGTGAACAGGTGTTACACCATGTTTTTATTCTGTTAGTGAATGGAATAAGTTTCTATTTCAGCCTGACCATTTAGTGAAATAGAAGCAGGTGTGTGAATTAATTCATTGAAGATGATTGGCAGGGAAAATGTAGTAGGAGTGGATTTCTAAGGAGCAACTTATATAAATGCTAGCCAGGTATTTCAAATTCTAACACAAAAACTGGTTTGGTCAGTGAAAATAAGGGATTACTATTGGCTTTAGTAGATGTGATCTACTTTTAGGCAGCAGGTTGTTTTTCTTTCAGTGATGCTGTTCAGCTGGTGGGAAGGAGAAGAGAAAAACTTTCTGTTCCTTCTTCCATCAGGTTCCCTCTTTCAGTCTCCTCTTAATGGAAGAGGTAGTGGTTTTATTTAAATTATTATTTCAACTAAATGAAAAACAGTGCTACCATGTAAACTTCTTTCTTTCTGACACAGATACACCAGAGTAAAGTTACATACAGAACAGTGTGGATGTTTAGTGAAAAAGTGGCCAATCTTGTCTTTATTTCAGACGCTTTTGCAATGGAATCCCCAGGTAGACAGTAATCTGCAGTACCAGATATGATACTCTGTAGTGTTCAGGTAAGTGCAATAACCCTTTTAAACAATATTGTATGAAAGTGATCAGATATTAATATTTTCCTCAAAGGTACTTTTTTTTTTTCCCCCATATAATGGTATATAAGTGAGCCTTGAATGAGCTCCACTGTATTTTACTTGCACACACAGTATTGTTGCAATTTCAAATGCTACTAGAGGCTTTCAGTGTACAAAGGGCTGACAACTGAGATGTGTATTTGTACAGTATCTTACCAGGATCTTAGGGAGTGTGAGGAGATGCACAGGTGCTGCAGCTGTTTTTCATTATGTTCTTCTCAAATTTGTTTCTCTGTGCTCTAGTGTGTGAACTACTGTTTTATTTTCTATGTTTGAAACTCTAAAAGGTAAAATGCTACCGTTGGAGAGCTTATCTAGGTACTAATATTCCCAAATTTCCTTAGCAACTGCATGTTTCAAAAACAAATAAATTTCTAGCACTTCAGTGTCATAGAGATGTGTTATTATTCCCACTTTAAGGATGATACTAATGGTATAGAGCATCTATGTGATTTCCAAGGTGGCATAGTGTTAACCTTGGCACAGATAATATTCTTTCACTGTGTTGGAACTGGAAAATGAGTTTTTTTTCATATATATAGAAATTTCAAGTGTGAATATTTAAGTACTTTTTTTCTTTCTTCTTTTTTTTCCCCTCTCTTTATTTAGAATGAAATTCTTCTTTAGTCCAAAACTGTTGATTAATTTTTAACATAAGATCACAGTGCAGGATAAATCCTCAGCTGATGTTGGCCTCAGCTGCATTGACCTAACTCTTCTCAAGTCATATGGAGCTATGAAAATTGAAAAAACTATAACTATGCCATATTGTTTCTGTTCTTTATGGTAAGAAATTATTCTCCCTAGCTCAACAAATGATAAGCTAGTTCTTCAGAAAATCTTATTTGTTCTAATTTATTGATCTCCTATCTGCTTTTCATTAAGCCCTGTAGACTTCTTGTCAGCTTTCTGACTTAGCTCCACATAACTCTGCACCTTAACCCTCTTTTCTTGTTTATCTTTCCTCTTCTCTCTGGGAACTTGTCACCATCAAGGCACTCGAATGGGCCTCCAGAAGCTAAGTTTCAGTTTGTGATCTTGTCATGTGCCTCCCTCAGTTAAATGCTTTAAGTTTCCTAGTTTCAGTAAATTATGAATTCAGGTGTGTGCTCCTATTGCATATGGATGAAGGGACTTTATTCATGGTTGCATTACAGTAGTACTGGACTGGTGGAGAAATTAATCTTACAAATAACATGTGTGTGAACACAAACATGCGCACTGTCTCTCTTCCACCTGTGTCAAGATTTGGGCACATTGAAAATAAATAAAGTATAATATTATAGGTGTTGGCAGGCTGAGAGTTGTTATCCCTTTGCACAATCTCACAAAATTATGATGAAGTGTTGAAGCAGGGAAGGGACAATGCCCTGGAGCTTGTTTCTTGCCAGTTACTTCTTTTTTTGTATTTTCTTGTTCTTCTCTCTACCCCTGCAAGTGTTCCCTTAACCTTCCTGCTACTAATTACTTGCACGTGCACTTATTTAATTAAAATAGCTTCAGTTATGCTGGAAATAAATATTCATTTAAATGGTGGTGTTGGTTCATATCAAAAAGATTTTAGCATTATACAAAATATACAGGAGAACATGACATATCTACTGACAAGGATAGAGTGGCCACCCAAAACCCAATAAAACAAATAAACTAAGACCTGTCCAGGCTAGAATTAGACTTTATCTTTTGACTTTCAGTTCTTGCGGTAATGAGATCACACTATATCCATCACCACCAGTTAGTATGTGTTCCAGTTGTCTCTTCTCCAACCACTTCATTTCTCTATAGTGAATCATCAACATGAATTATCCTGAGTCAGTGGAAACAAAATACTGTGTCTACAGGGCCCTCTCTCCCAAAAGTGTGGTGTTCTGGATTCCCAGAAAACAGTCCTCATGTAAACACGATCATTATATGCTTTTCCCTATGTAATTTGTAGAATAACCTTGAAATCCCTTATACTGGTACTGGATTTCTGTCTTGTCCGCCCTTTGTAAAAGCTTGAGTAATTAAAGTAAAGCCAATTCTTCTGTATGATCCTAGAGAAGAGACAATGCCTACTGGTGGCAATTTCACTAAATGTTCTTTATGGACTTCTATGGCCCTGCTTCTCCAAAGCAGATGGTGTCAGCAGCAGGTTGTTTCACTATGGTGGGGTTTTTTTGCTGTTGTTCTTGCAAAAAGCATTCTCTTTTATACTTGGTGTTTCAGTCACTTTTGCCAAAGGGTTTAGGTGAATGAATGAGTTTTTTTTTTTTTTTTTTTTTTTTTTTTTCCTTCTCCTTTGCAATGGGACATATAATGGTGTTGAAAGGTATTGTAGCTGGCATAGCTTGCAGGCATTATGAAGCTGAGTAGAGTACTTCAGCTCTTTCTCACCGTTTCATCTTGGCTTGAAGTCACATTCACTTATTAAAAACAAAACAAAATGGAAAAAAAGCAATCCACCCAAATATTTCAGCTTGATTTTTATCATGAAAAGGCTTCTGTGCCAAGAAGACACCTGGCTGTTTTTGAAGTGCTAGTGTTTTATAATGTGGCCAGATTTTTTTGATTTTATTTTAAGGGCCATGGCAGATTTTTGAGCTCTGAACATCATGTACCTCTCCAAAAATGAAGAAAAAATACATAAAGAGTTTTTCTAACTGCTCCCTCTTAGGACTGCAAGGTGCTGACAAGAGGTTACACTGGCTTTAGCCAGCTGAAGATTTGGAATCTTCGTGGGTTGTTATGACTTCACCTTTTCATCAACACACTCCAGGATCTTTATTTTGTTCATATTTCCAGTATGGTTTTGGATTCTGCCTAATGTTTATCAGATACCTCTCAGTTTATGACCTTGAACACTTTGAGGACAACTTCTGAATTTGCCTGTTCCAAACTCCAGGGCTGTGGCAATGACACATGAAATCGGGAGCCAACTGGAAATTCAGTTGCCGAAGCAAAATTCACAACTGCAAGTGTAAGATGAGCCCAAAGAGGTGTTCCTAGCAGAAGAGCTTGGAAGCTGCTATTCAAGCCCGTTAAGAAATGAAGGCACAGCTGTCAGTTGCTGTTACTGCTGGCTAAGTAATGACAATGGATTGAAGCAAAGAGAGAAGAGGGCACACAAGAGGTCCTTGTGTGATCTTGCAGCAGGCTCATTTAGATGTGACCTTTTGGTGGAAATAGGCAGGGTACTGTGTTATACTGCGATGTCAGAATAAGACGAAACTAATTCCCCTTTGATCTTTCTTTTCTGTAAGAACAAAGCTGGCTGTAGGCTCCCTGTCTGGCATTCCCAGTGAGCTATGGATGTGCCTCATGTTTCAAGTAACCTTACGGGCATACTTACCTGCCCATGCTGCAGCCCTGCAATCTCCCCTCTCTCGAAGTGCTGTCAAGTACTGTGGTTATAATCTATGTAAACAAGAAGTATGTTTCTATAATGTGCAGTAAATCAAGATATCAGATTGTAAAGGTCTTTGTTACTGTCTTCTGTTACTTGTTCTTTCCATACTGTGGAAACTTTTCCCTTAGTGCAACTCAACCTTAGCAGGATCAGGAGTGTGTTGGGTCTAAAAAATTTCATTATTTCGTCATTTCATTATGATTACAATGTGTTTTTCATTATGCCATCTTAGATAACCTCTTTCCATGCTGAAAACCAGGCAAGGTTGAACCTGGTTAGCATCTGAATTAATGCCTTCCAAGAAAAATTTAGTATGCTACAGGAAGTAGTACTGGTGATTCATGATAAAATTTTGAATCTTGACATGTGAAGTATTTCAGAAATAATCTAGTCTTTTAGATTTTGGAGAGGCGAAGAGCATGGGTAAGTGGCTTCGTAGTGAAGTCTGGCATTTTATGTGTATGTGTATAGACTCTTCATGTGGTTTGAATCACTCCAGGCGGTTTTACAACTGCCTCCTTGTAACCTCAAGGCTAGTCTTTGCTAGCCTTCACCAGAATGTCTTTTAGGGATTTGTAATATAGGTTGTATTTGCTCATAAAAGCTCAGCCTAGCACCACTATTGATTCTGCTAATATTCTATACTCCCTCCATGATGCAGTGGGTGCAGAAAACTGCTACATACATATAAGCGATGTTGTGATCTTGTGATCAAGTGAATCACCTGTGATGAGATTTTTTTTTCTTGTTGTTTTTGTTAGAGAAGGTATATAAATAAAAATTGCTTGACCATTCCTCAAAGTGGAGGATAAGGATCAGGCAGGATAAGGTTCTCGGGGAATGAGACTTAAAATGCAGATTTGAATCAAATCTGTGCATTTGTTTGTTTTCACTTAAACTATTGCTTATCAACTCTCATATTTTGGCTAAATGACAGATATGAAGTTAAAGGCTTACCCACAGCCTGAGAGCGCACCATTTCTCAGTGCATATTACTTTTCTAGTTTCCACCTTTCATTGCCAGTTAAGAACAGTTGTTCCTCCCAACCCTGCCTTACTGCCCCCGCATCTTTTCTGTGCAGATTTAGGAGAGAAGCTTTTTTTGTTTCTTTGTTTCTTTCTTTCTTTCTTTCTTATTCCAAATTTACTGTGATGACAAATGAGCATTGGAACGGGATGCCCAGGGAAGCTGTAGAGTCTCCATCCTTGGAGATATTCAAAACCTGTTTGGATGTGATCCTAGGTGGCCTGTTCCAGTTGACGCGCCTTTGAGCAAGTTGCCTGGACTAAACTATCTCTAGAAGTTCCTTCCAGCTTAAACTCTTCTGTGATTCTATGTTGCCTACAAGTGAGTGAATTGTGAAAACACCACAGGGAAAACTACTTGCTGTGCTTGGCATTCCTTTGTAACACTGCAGAGGGATCCTTGAGGAGAAAATGTGTTGTCTGAGAGCCTTATAACTGCAGAAGTCAATAGTTCATAAAATTATTTGCCTAAAAATTGGTAGAAGTCACATATCTTTAAATTTCTACCAGCTGAGACAATCCCTTGAAAATTACTGTAGAGAACAAATCTGTTTTGGCATAGAAGTGAATTGCACAGGTCTTTGCCTGTGCTGGCATATTTCTATGATTCAAATGTTGCAACACAAAGGGACACGTGTTACCAAAACAGTAATTTGTGTTATTTGTAAGTACATGTACATGACAGTGACTCAAAACTACACTTCAAGTATACCAGGAAAAAAGTCCACATCAAGGCAAAGTGGCTCATTTTGTGGTGTTGTTACCCCAAACAGTCTGAGTTGGACTTACTGCAGTCTAAGTCTTCTGAGAGATTTATCTGGGTAAACCAAGTAGGCCAAAAGAATGAAATATGTGAAGCCTAATCTACTAGTCTGACTGTGTTCTTCCAGGTCCTGAAATGCTTATCAGTTTATTATGTCTTTTTCTGAATTTGGAATTTTGTATTTTCCATTCTTGTTATACCTTCAAATGTGACTAAAACTTTTGAAGAAAGCTTGGGCAGCATTGCCTTCTCAGCACACTGTGTGAGTTCACTTGTCTACTGCAGAGGCCCCAGACTCAGGTTTTAGACAAAAGTGAGCATATCTGCTTACGTACTGCAGGGTAAAGACCCATTTTTACTATATGGGGCCCCCCATTAATTTTTAATTAGTTATTAATCTACTCTTTAGCTCAGTTCACTCTAAATAATTAAATTGATAAGATATAATACCCTAATAGTGCTTGCTCATATACCTATTAATACAAATTAGTGGAATAAACTTTGCTGCACACCTGTCCTTGGTAATCTATGTAAATACTGGTGCATTATCATTGACTGTCATAAATAACATCCACATTGACATTTTGTAGGCATTCATGTTATCTTAGACCTGGTAAATCACTTTGCACTGGAGGTTATGGAAAATACAGTCATTGTGACTGTGAACTACAGCTGAACTTCATACATTTTGAAGAGACTGCTGTAATTTACTTGTGAATTCTCATATATCTATCTAAATTTTCTTGATTTGCTGTATCTTAAATACAAGTATACTCAGTATCCCAGTGACTCCCAATGACAGGTGGGGATCAAGTTGCCATTTCTATTTTGTTGACCATAAACTAAGGTCTAAAGGGAAGAACTGGAATAGACAGAGTAAAAATGTGACTTAGAAGTCTGGTGACTGAGCTGATCTTCTCTACAAGGAATAATTCACCTGAGGTCCTCCTTGTTTCACTCAGAATCATGTGGGTGGTTGGTAACAGAGTTTGGATTCATAGACAGATACCAATTGTAACCACACAATCCCCGCAGAAGAAAACAGATACTAAGCTTGTAACATATGTGACTTTCATTCATGGTTGTGAAGGGGGGAAAATATGCAGATAGTGCTAATTTAGCTTAGTTAAATATGTAAAATGTAGCTGCCTACTATAGGCTATCTTCTTTCAAAACTCTTATACAGATTTGATATATTTTTTTCTTCATTGCACAACAAAAAATATTGACACTATCTGTATTTCTGCAAATCTGTCTGCATCCATTTATCTCTGTTAAAAGTCAATGCTTTCACTGTCCACACTGCAGGACACTTACAAATCCTGGACTGAAGTAAGGTATCCATGTTTGCCATCTGGTGCATGAAGCAGAAAGCATCTCTAGTTTTGCTCTTCTCTTATTCTTGCTCTTTCTTGTAAAAAATCTTAAAAAATGGTCTATCTTAACTTCCTGAAGTATTTCAGAATTTCTGATTATTTGTGGTGCAACTATTTCACTAGCTTTGTATGTGTTGTCACCTCTAATTTATACTCAAGTCTTCTCCAAAGAAAAATACACACATGGTGCACTTTCCTATCTCTTTCATAGAACTAGTGAACTAATGTTCATAAGGGCTTAAATGCAAGAAGCAATTCCTTGCTCATCCCCATAAAAATCTGCAGGGGGTAAAATCAAGACTTCACTGCTCTTGCACCCTTCTGGAATGCCCTGCTGGAGAAAAGGCAAGGTCCCAGAAAGCAAATTGCCAAAAATAGTTAGGAAGACCAATGGAGCCTGAAAGTGAGGGAATTTTTCCCAGCTCCTCAGAAGAGGTAGCAAGGTAACACTGACCAGGCGGGCTTAGTGTAGCACTAGATATATTAGGTTTAAAAAAAGAGATTTTGCACTTAAAAAGAATTGTCTCTGAGAATTTAATACCATATGGATCAAAACTTAGTATGCTTGAAAATGAAAGGCAAGATAAAGTGGTGCACCACAAGTCCACATAGACCTAGTAAGAAGGGGAAAAGAAGAGGAGAAATTTTCTCTCGGAAAATCACCCCTAGCAGAGTGGAGCAAAGGGTGAAAAGCAAGCAAGAAAAATGAGGCCCTCCAAGTCAGTTGATGCAGCGTGCTGGGTCTACTGCCCCTTTTACAGGCAAATAGCTCTCCCAAGCAACAAGAGGAAGTTTCAAGTAGGAGCATAGCAGGCAACAGGCATGCGGAGAGTAGCTGGGTTCTTAGAAATAGAGAGGTGTGGCCGTGCAGGAAAAAAGGTCTTCTTCATTGCATAGCTGTGAACACCTTAGCTGACATCTGCAATGGAATAACTCAGGAAAGACAAACACCTTCTTAGAAAGCATGTAATAAAAAGGGACTAAAGGACTGCTCCTAGTGAAGTTGCTTGGACTTTTTCCCTGACGTCTGTGTTTAAAGGCTGAAATCTCAGGAATAAATAAAACAACAAAATGAGGAGAAAAAAAAAGAAAATAAAAGAAAACAAAAATAGAAAAATCCCGGGTTGCAAAAAGACTTTGATCTTACAGATTTTACTCTTGAAGGTAGCTTCACTGATTTCTGAAGGCTTGTTTTACATAGTTAAGTATTTTTTCCATAAGCTTATGTCATAGTATTTGTTTCCAAATCATTTTCAACTATAAAGGTGTCTGCGGCCAGATCTTTCTCCAGTTGAGGTAATGAGTAATTCTTCTCATTCATTTCAGGGGTCCTTTAATCTTTTTGAGGCCTTTTTAATTAAAATGAATTATTTAGCATTTGTACAGCACTTTGAAAGTATGCAGAACTGCGTAAGTGCTAATTGCTATTATTAAATTTATTATCTCTTACATTTCTCATAAAACTAGCTATGACTTGGCAGTTAAGCTCTTAAGGAAAATAAGCATTCAAAATGCTTTGACGTTTTTTAGAAAATGTGGCAAATTAATACTGATGCTGCTTGCAGTGCTGGTGAGATTTTACTTGCTGAGCCCTAACCGAGCCAAGAAGGGAAACAATTGCAGCTGCACTTTAGCAAACTGTATGCCTACTAGTTATTGTGCTGAAGTCGTTTGTGATCCTCATGTTCGCAAGCTTGAGCTCATAAAAAATGATTTGTCATTGTTCTGTTCTTTTTACAGTCGTCAACATTGGTGCACACCTTACACTTAAGCTGATATGCCCTTAGATACAACAACTGCACACCTCTCCTGTATTGGTGTTTGTGACACTAGGCAATGCAGGACAGCAGAAAGACCAAAAATGGTCCTGCCTCCAGGGCACTCACGTTATGTATGTGCAGATAGGTTTGAAAGATTGGGCTCAGCCTAATACAGTTATAGTTTCTGTACCTGTGAAAGATGTTCTCAATTGCATTTGCAAATCTATGTGTTTCAAGTTCCTTATCTCTTTTGAATAGTAGTTGCATAAAGTTAGGTGTGAGCTTCAGGCTTTTGGAACAGATTTTGATGGAGTTTTATGAAAGTGACCTAATTTCATTAGAAACAGATACAACTTTAATTTCTTTCCTGAGAAATCAGAATTATGCCAAGGTCCTAAAACACATGCTCTGCCAAGGTTCCTCTTGAATAGCTATAGTAATAAATAGAAAAGTATACCTGTTAATATGTCAATAAATCTATCTATTTGCATACATACACAAATTCTCGTTGTTTTGATGTAACAAATGCAACTTTGTTAAAAGCCAGTATTTTGAATTAACAAGAGTGGCAACAGATGATATTGTGAAGGGAGATTTTTATACCTCAAAAGTAAATGCTCTGTAGTTCTACAAAAATACTTGTTCAGCTCTTAGTTATCTTCTGATTGTAACAGAAGGCATTTCTATTGCTGTACCTTGCATAGCATATAATGCAGAAGAACACTTTAGCTCTTAAAGTTTTTATAAGATCTATGTTGCAACAGATTGGATAGTCTGCTTTTTGTTTCTTAAATTAATAGTGTTAATCCTACTTTTGCACAGTAAAAATGAGTGCTCTTTATTCACTTATAATGAGACTTCATAAAGAAAATCACATAAAGTCTTTATAAGATTCTTGGTACTTTTGGCATAAGGGAATAGTAGGTTAGTGCAGAGACAGCTCACAGGAACTAGCACAAGGTATTCCTGTAATTAAACTTTACAGGTGAATAGTATTAATTTGTGTTGCTGCTGTATTATTCTTATTACTGCCATTAGTAATATCTGACACTTAAACAGCATCTTCCCTCTGAAGTTGTAAAAAAAAAAAAAAAAACACTTTAAAAAGCTCACTTAAGTTTCACAACACCTGTGTGTGATATTCTCTAGCTAAAAACTGATATATAGAAAGGATACTATGGCAGAGGTTTTAAATGAGTTTTAAAAGAGCAGTTCATTGGGTCAAAAAAACCTGTCCCTTCCCTAATCAACAAGCAAGTGACCCTACATGTTTAAACAAGCTACTTATTCCCACCAGTGTTTCTTATATAAAGGGAATGATATTTGTCTTTTTGAATTACTGTGTTTCTTTTGAAGAAGTTCATAAATTGAGACAGGTAGGGAGTTTTAAAATGAATGTGGTGTTCAGCTTTTGCTAAAAGAAAATGAAAATTAATGTTCTGAGGTCCACGCTCTCTTGTAGTTATTGATAGAGCCTGTCAAATGAAACCTCTATGCAAGCAGCTTTCATTGTCTATAATGACTTTGCTTTCCCACACAGTGACTATCCGCCTAGAAACTGTTGGCTATTAAGGTCATAAAGGTGGTATAACAAACTCTGCAACAGAGATTTCAGCAACTTTAAACAGAAAACAGTGTACTCTGACCAATGGACATAATGGGGAAGAAAAGCAAAACTGTACGTCCTACGCCTGTTTTAAATTTCTCCGTAAGACACAGTTTGATGGTTCTTTATCAGGCTTACTTCCTCCTCCTCCTTTTTAATTATATTCTTTCAGTCTGCCAGTTTCCTATACTTGTTTTTTGGGGTGTTGCATCAACATTAAATTGTTAAGGTCATGAATCCCATGAGTGTGTTCCTTGATGGGGGAACTTTCAGAGGAGACAGATGGAAGAAGCCATTGCATTGTAAAAATTTTTACACAGTTCTTAYCACATAGAAATTGGACATTAACCAGTGCAATAAGATTAAAATAAATTTAGAAGGTATTTCAATAGCAGAATGAAGACGTTGAGACTCATTAGAATGGAAACACAGGTTTGAATATAGCTACACACTGAATCACTCTGAAGTAGGTAAGGGGATTGTTTTTGGAGAGAACACTGAATTCAAATATTTTCCTTCATTTTATTTGTCACCAGAGATCTGGAAAACACTGTCAGAAGAAAAAAATAAAAAAGAGAAGGAAAGAAAAATCATAACTTAATACACACTTAACATCTCACTGCAGGGAGTATAATAAGCACTTCTTGCATTATCATTTAGATTATGTCACAGTAAGACAGAAATAATTTTATATAATGCGACTGAAGAAGAAATCTAGGCATTTTTTTAAACTGAAGGAAATATAGTAAGAAATGGCAGGAGCAAATGTTCTGAGCCATTTAAGGAAAAGCTAGAGCCCTGGAGCAAAGACAGGCTAAGTAATATCGTGCAAATGTGCCCGATGTACGTTTAAGAATTTTTAATAAAGAATCTGGGAAACTGAAGGAGTTAATTAAAGAAATACCAATTTTTATATGCCCTGAAAGCAAACATAAAATGCTAAGAAGTTGTTTATAGAGAGTTTTGAACTATTACAAAATGGCTTAATCCAAAGATGTGTTGTTTGTGTCATGAACATTAAAATGCTGAAATTCAAAAAGCAGCCTTGGCCTTCAGTCTTCAACAAGTTCTCTGTCCTTACTTAGGAAAGTTAACTGCCCATGAGCTGCTTGCTGCTTTACTCGAGCAGCCCTGATTATTGTCCTTGTTGCTGAATATTCAGAGATTAATAATTCAGATGCAAATTCATGATTTATAAGCCGAATACAAACCTATGATATTATCTGATGACTTCAAAGTATCAAAGCTCTAAGAATCTAGATTAGGCTGAAAGATCAAAAAATGCCTGGTCTTGAGACTAACTGTGGATTACACTTAGCAGAGCTGCTGTTGAGAAGGAAGATTTGGGGAAAACAGTCATGGCTCTCAGTGGGGACAGTTCCACTGTCTTCTCATCTCATAACTAGTTAAAGTGGATTTAAACTGGATAAAGTGGTGTGTAAATGGGCAAGGATGTGATTTGTAAGATATGAAGTGTATAGTGGGATTAGTGAATATGATTATAGATTAATAAAACCTACAATAAAGAGTGTTGATATTGAGGTCAGTGGTTTGCTGGAGGGAAACCCACATTTTCAGTGGAGGATGTTGGGTATTTAATGCTTTCCTAGGACTTTAAGCTCACTCAGAATGAGACTTTATTTATAAATACCTACAGAGATGTTACTAAAATTTCATGAATGTTCAAATCTCACTGGTGCTCTAGAGAGGTAGAAATGTATTGTCATAACTTATATAGCCATATGAGACTCTCAAATACATGCTCTTCTTATGGATATTTATATGAATGGGACACCTTAAATTTCAATACCAAACCAGGTCTGGAGTACTGGTTTGGTAGGTTGGGTAGTGATTTATAGAATCTACAAGCAGCTTTGTTGCATTGTTTTCATGTTCAGTACACCTAAAGTTTTTTCCTCTTTTTGTGCAATACTCGAAATATTTGGGCTGACTTTTTTCCAAGGAAATCTTCTTGTCCTTATTTATAAATCAGCTTTCCTGTTTTTCTTAAGAAATACCACCTTATCTTTTGAGGGTGTGTAGGGCGTTTTGTTCTGTTCCAAAATTAAGTCTGACTCAGTCAGGTGTGTTTTATCATCAGGTTTGTTCACTGCAGTTTATTTAGGAACAGTGAGATTATTTTTGCTTTGCATAGAAATTTGGGGGATCATTAGCCAAGGGATGTGTGGAATTCTTCTCCCTTCAAACGTGTCACTGTTACACACCCACACCCACGAGTCAATTACTTCATTTTGCTCTCCTGTGATGAATGCAGGCTCTTAGAAGGTGCCAGACTGACAGCTTTGAAGTCTACAGAACAGGTTTTGCAGATGCATCAGCATTCCCACTTCTCCCCACACTCTTCTATCTTTCTGAACCACTGTGGCTTGACTATAAAGCAGTCCCAGTTTTATGTGAGCATCTGTGTATAACTTGCCATCACTCAGGATGTTCAGTGCTTTTCTATCCAGAAGTGTCCCATCTTTTTATTTTTTTTTCTCCCCTTTACTTAAATACAACCTAATTGGGGTTTCTTTTGGGGTAAAACCACTTCTGATGTCCACCTCATGCTTGAGTGGACAGAGAGACTGGCTTTCTGCTCCAGGGATMCTTCTAGAAACTGGTGGAGAGCTGTTAGGAGTAACAATGTATTGGCAGTTTGCATTCTAACTATCTGTATTCTCATCCACTTCAGATAACTGAGGAATAAAGTCTTCAGGGCTGTTAAATCAGCACCTTTGGCAGCTGCCAATTTCACAGAGCAATATACTTTCAATTCTGCATAATGGCAGTGGTGGAATAACCCAAATAAAACAAAACCATGGATGATCCAAAAGGTAAATAAATTAGGCAGTAAGGGTATATTTAGCACACTCACCTTTGAAAGGCTGTTCCTGTAGAGAACAGAGGCAGCTTTAAGCAGGCAGAATGGGGCTGGATGCCAGTGGGAAGAAGTTTACTCCATTCAGAAGTGGTGCTGCAGCCTGATGTGAAGGGAGAAGGCAGGGCCTGATGAATCCATCCAGTGGGTTATCCCTCCAGGTACCATGGAGACTTGACTAATTTTTTTTTTTTTTAATTAAAGAAGTCATTTCTTTAAGGAAGCACATTGCTGATCAAAAAGTGGAAATAGATAATCAGTCAATATTCTGCGACATTTCAAATGAGGAAATGGGAGATTTTCTCTGGCAAGGAGAAAAAAAATGGTGTTTTGCGAGAGGAACAAATTCTGGTCTGRCTGTAAGTAACAAATTTTGCCTAGGGCCAGGGAGGCAAAGGTATGGCTAAGCTAATCTTTCTGCTTCCCATCTCAATCCCTATCACTCTGCAGCTGCGCAATTCTCCAGGGATAAGTGCATGGACACACTGACKAGCCTGCAAACAAAAAGCTTCATTCTTTGTTTTTGGCAGTGAAAACAGTGAGAAGCAGCAAAGCAGGCACACAGGTTGTGCTGAATCCTTTGGGATGTTCTCTCCCACAAACCTCCTGGGGGGAGAACTGGAGCAGCAGCCTTGGTTGACTGTCGCTGTGAGGTAGTCATTCCCAGATGTGCCACAAAGAGGAACTGCTCTCAAAATGGTCTTGCTTGGTCTRGAGAAACACGGGTGAGTAATCGCAGTATTAATCAGATTTGTTGTTCTGGAGTCTGTAGTCTTATATTTAGGAATTGAGATACAGTGGGATTAAGTGGGAACTGAGATACAGTGGGATCTGCCATGGCAGATTACAGAGGTGGTTCAGCCACATCCAAATAAAGACCTAAACAACCCATTGAAGGCTGCAAAATATATCAATTTAGATGCAGAAAACTAGTATGGTTCTAGTGAAAAATGAGATTAAAGTGACCTGAGCAGCAATAACTCCAGCTCTCATTTCTTCTGTCTAGGCACAGTTATCAAGAGAGTTGCAGTAAACAAACTCACTAGCTGCCCTGTGTCCTAATCTTCATGCTACTGTGGTTGAAACTGGGAAGAAACATGAAACTATGGTTTTGATGGCACTGATTTCTATAAACATTACAGAATGTGAACATCTATACCGATACTGTTGACTTTAGCCACATACAAGGTCTAGTAACAGTGAACGCTTTAATGTTGTTGGCTTTGCTCATTCCACCTTGACAAATTATGGATGATATGTTTAATTTCCCATTACTGAACCTGACTGCTCCATAGATTATGAGAGTACTTTTATTTTCTTTTGCTAGTGCAGAACTGAGGTACATTGTAGGGCTGTACCCAAATTACATAGGAAGATATGGCAGAGCAGGTAACTGAGATGAGTTTAATTGAACCCTGTATCAGTTCTTCAGTGTGTGTCTTCAACCCTGCCTAATTCTTTCTTGTGTATCATATTCATCTGGTTTTCCTTCAGGAGAGCAAGGGTGCTCTTGGTGTGAAGGGTTGGGCCTTTCTTCCTTGATTCGAAAGGGTCTACAGGGCAGGAGTGAGAGACTGTAGGCTCCATCACTGAGAATATGCTGCAGATACCCAATTTTACCTGTCTTTCACAGCAGGTGCAAATAGTTTCCCTTGTACTTTTGACTCTGATACAAATGAATGTATTGCTTCAGCAAAGAAGAGAAGTGATTTCAGTAAGCAGCAGCAAGGATTACACCTTCATTCCCCACCGAGGACTGTTACATGCTGATCATCGAACTTAGAAGCAGTGCCTGTGCCCTGCAGGGACTTACTGCTCCYGGAGACAGCAATGGCAAGTGTCTTTTTTCATTTTTATTTAGTCAAAGATTTTTGACTTCATGATTGGATTAGGTAGTTATCAGTATCTCTGGACTGAAGCTCTTGAATATGCAGTTTGAGGTAGTTCCATTTAATTCAATATGCACAATCTACCTCGTGGGCAAGAAWGGTGACAGAATAAATATTAATTAGCACCTAATACAAGTGCTCTATGGACTCACTGTTCAATTTCAGGTGTACTTCAGGGCTCCAAAACTCTCTGATTTCTAGCTGTTTTACAAATGACCTTTGCAGTACTCTCTGGTAAGGGCAGTAGTTTTAAGGGAACCCAGAAGACACTTTGTTCTCAGCATAGTTTCTAGCCTGAATTTACCTCCGAGGAACAGGAAGAGGTTGAGCTGGACTGTCCTCAGAGCTGTTTGCAAACTGTTCTCAGTAACAGTGGCACTAATGATTCATCTGACACRGCAATGAACAGTCCCCAAACTTGCCTTTAAACAAACTTGTCCAAAAGGAAGAAGAGGGTCCTCACAGACACAGTGGTGTATGTGCTAATGGCTCTGAATAGGAGAGTAATATAGGGTTCAGAGCGCTCCTAATCAAGTGATTAGGTATGCTTGCCTGAGGTTAGGCAGTAAGCTGGTTCCTCAGCTCAGGAGACCCTTGTTCCAGTGCWGTGCTCACAGGACAAGACCATGCTGACTCATCCATGTGTGGGGATGTGTAAATGGCTGTTTATAACTTGGTTTTGCAGGTTAGTAATAAAGCCAAGTGCATGAGGTTGCCATCCTTCCTATGGTGATGGTACATTGTCACCACGAGCAATTTGAATTAAGCATTGTTCTAGCTTGAAAAAGCAACTCAGTCCTTCCTTATTTACAGCAGGTCACAAATATACATGTGTGGAACCTTTGAAAGTTATTTGAGGAAACATTTGCTGCAGAGATCCCTTCTGGGTGATAACTTTCACAAATGGCTAATATTGTTCTACCTAAACAAAATTGTATTTGGTGGTTTCAAGTCAAGAGATGATGAGGCCACTCTAGAGGTATGCATCCCATACAGCCCAGCTGACATTACAACATCTGAAAATAAAAGACCCCAGAGAAGAGAAGATTGATGCTGTTTGCCTTCTGTACTTGATGGTTGTGGAAGGAAAGCAGATGATTGATGAGATCTAAGATGTAATAATGAAGGAAGCTTGTACTRCTCATCAAGGATGTGGCTCATCAGTGAGTTGACAGCGGTTAGACATCACCCTTGTATCTCTGGGAATTATAAGTATCTGGACATGAGAGCCTACATAAGCACCTGGGAAAGACATCCACTCAAAAATAAAATTATTGATGTCTGTAAC